>NW_017308142.1:34479-94108 GCF_000935625.1 Nanorana parkeri | reverse complement strand
TAATCGAGGGATTAATCGTTAATTTCCGCAGCCCTACTTTACACAAAAAAATGGAAAAGTGTTTTTTTGACTAGTGTTAGTTTAAAAAAATATTTTTACTGTAAAAAAAAAGTATATATTTTATTATTTGTCTATTTAAAATGTTCCTAAAAATATGTTTCTGGTACAAGGCATGACAAAGTTAGCTGCAAATGAAAGGAAGGCATATTTATAAAATTTTGCTCAACAAGCAAAATGAAAAATAGGTAAAAATGGAAAAGTATTACATTGTGAAAAATAAAATATTATTTAGTAAACCAGTCATGTTTTTAAAAGAACACATCTAAATAATATGAATTAATCTTTAAACCAGATATAAATAATCCTTCAGTAAATAATATTGAAAACATGTCAAGGGTACTGCTGGAGTCTGGAAGGTAAATTTTGATCAAATTAGCAACATTAAAATATTTGCTTTATAATGTTTTTATTTATTTACACATTCATACCTGCATGCATGTGAACTGGACCCCATTGGACCCTTCAAACCAGTTTAAAAGGGAGAGGGTGCACACCTACTTGTCTTTCGTGGAGGTAAAAGAAGATGGCCCATATGCTCCTCAGGGGTGCCAAAAACAAAAAATCTAGCATTGTTATTTAGGAGGGGTATTCTGTTTTTTGGCAATCTCTCCCAAAGCAGCCCTCCAATGCTAAAGGGTATGCAGGATGGTATCAACATGGAAGGGGCAGTGATCATGCTGACCCTTTGGGGAGACCAGTCAGAATACCTGTTGTGCTAGGATGCTTATGTCAGGATACCACTATTACTATATACCACTATAAAGTTTTACTAGCTAAGAGGCTCCTCTCCTTGTTTTATACGTTGTGAGATTTAGCTTTCAATGGTAGCACATTAATGACGGAGTCCACTCGCTTACCACGTCTTTTAAAGGGCCTCTTTGTCCACTTTTATTAGAACCAACATAAAAGTCCACACCGGTGTTTCCCTCGCAGGGGTCTTCAAACACAGTACAGCAAATAATGTTTGTCCAAGTCTCACCGACTCCAGGTTGTCACACATACTCCACTTGTAAACGGCTCTCTCAGCCTCCTCGGCTGTCTTCCCGTGTTTCTAGCACACACAGCCACCTGGCTCCCCTCTGCCTTCTGGGTTGAGTCCTCCTGACTCCTGAACATCCCTGTTCCTCTTCCCAGCTGGAGCCCAGAACACTATCCCGCACACTTCCCATAAATGCAGTGCACAGGTGTGCAAACAGGTGCTGGCCACTACTAAACAATGGACCCAGGAATGGAGATTTCATCCCTCCCAATTCTCTTAGAAATATCCTAGTTCCAGGATCCCATGCCAAATCCAGAAATCCTGGGAAGAGCCACAAAGTCAGCTCTTTCCCAGTACAAAAACTTGCCTCCTGGAACCGCTCAGCCCCTGTTGGATGAGACTCCTGGGTGACTACAACCCCCGGTTCTACCGTGGGATTGCCACACAATATCACAACGTGTATAGGCAATTGCAATCAAAGATATATGTTGGTAACACAGTTGATACTTTTTCCAACAAAAACCTCTATACTTACATCGAATTGTTACATTTATCCCAACACTAAATCTATCCCCTAAAAGCATCCAGAAGTCTATCAAAATGAAAAATAGTAATAGCTAATATAGATCACTATATTCTAAGGATATTTTAAGATACTTAATTGCTACATTGAAACTGTCATGGTTCAGCTGCAGCGCTGATCTGTTACTTGTGGTTCCACAGGTTTGTGGATTGTTTTTACCTCTTTTCTGCTGGGATTTTGCTGGTACCAGTGATTCTTCAAGTATGTTATCAGCTCTATGCTGCACAGAGCTTGCAGCTGTGAGCATCACCTGCCTCACGTGATGGATAATGTATGTTGCCTCTTGGTTCCTTCCTACCCAACCCACATCTCTCTCTTCATTTAAACCCTGCTCTAACCAGCACCCTTTGCCTGCACAACATTCCTGTTGCTTACAAGCTCACGTCTGAGCCTTTGCTCCTGATCTTATTTTCCTTTGGACTGATCTTTTATGTACTGTCCCAGCTTTCTCCTACTGGTTTTGTTTGTATGCCACCAGACCTGTGTTTTGGCCTGTCTCCCAGATTTCTGTCTTCACTAACATCTTGCCTTTGCCAGCCCTGCCTGGAATGATGCCATTTTCTACTTCTCCCGTATGAGCAGATACTCTCTGCAAGTAGTGATGTGCCAAACACACCTGAGTTCGGTTTGAGTTGGAACTTTAGAACATGGAAAAAATTTGAACTTGAACTTCGAACTCAATGCAAGTCTATGGGACCAGAACTCAGAAAATCAAATGTCCCCTTTTTGAAGGCTTATATGCAAGTTATTGGCCATAAAAAGGGTGTGGGGATTCGGATACTGCCCTGGGGGACATGTATCGATGAAAAAAACATTTTGAAAAAATACAGTTTTTAAAGGAGCAGTGATTTTAACAATGCTTAAAGTGAAAAAATAAAAAATAGCTTTAAATTTTGTGCTGGGTTTGTAGGAATGTTAGGAGGGACTCCATTTAAATAATAAAAAAAGTCATACCAGGCCCTTAAGCTCTGGTAGGAATTTTAAGGAGGAACCCCACCACCCCCAAAATAGGAGGAAAAAAACATGGGATCCCCTAAAATTCCTAACCAGAGCCTTGAGCCGAGCACAGGCAGGACAGGAAAGGGGGGACGAGTGAGCGCCCTCCCCCCTGCCATACCAGGCCACATGTCCTTGGCACTGGGAGGGTGCTTTTACAGGGTCTGCCCTGGAAAAAGCACCTTGTCCTTGTGCCAATGGGGACAAGGCCTCTTCCCCACAAGCCCTGTGGTGTTGGTTGTGGGGGTGCTGGTGGGGGGGCATATTCGCATCAGGGTAACCCTTTAATAAAGGGGCACCCAGATGTCCCCCCCCCTTTTGAATGAGGGGGGGTGTGCTCCGCCCGGCGGGTGAAACACACAGCGAATGCCCTGAAAGTTTGTGTTTGCCGAACACACGAACCACCAATGTTTGAGTCGAACTGTTGTTGCACTCTAACATCGAGCCCATCCCTATCTGAAGGTCGAGTAGGGTCAACCCAGGGGTTGTGACATGGGGGTAAGCACGCAGCTAAGCACAGACTCCAGTGAGGGGGTCCCTGGAAGAATCCCAGCTGACCCTTAGACCCTAGGGGATCCCACAGCACCCGTTTGTCTGTGGGCTCACATCTGTGGATTGTGACAAACATTTCAATATTTTCATTAAGTACTTATCAAGTCTAAAATAACTAGACCTATAATTTTTATTTGTTCTTTATTATTTCAAATATTCTGTTGAATCAATAATCAGAGGCAAAGTCTGATTTTTATTAAAACATCGAAAAAACATTGATGGATGCCAATTACTATGGTCAGTTTCGAGCCATTTCAGCAAGAAATGTGGAAGGTTACCAACACATTTATCTGCATCTGCATTTGTATCATTTATAATTCTTCAGATTTCCACCCATTTTTAATTTTGTGAGAACACATTTTTTCACCCATGAGTCACCTTAGTTAACAGATTGGGTCACAGTTAGAATTTGTATGAGGATTGTCAGTGAGAGTTCCCATCTGCATGGCTGTATTTGGATAAGAGCTTTAATTCTATTAACACAGTGTTTAAGAGCACAGTAGTGGCTTTTGAACTTTACTATGTCCTTCATTTTTATAACCTTTATGTATTCAAAGCAAATACTTGCAAAAGAAATGTTACCATTCATTTCTAATACATGACAATTTTAATTACTCCACAAGTTGAGATTGCAGCTCAAACCTTGAATGGAAAATGTATTTGATTCATTGCTCTGATTATACTAATTACTCATTCACCTACTGAGAGGCTAAAAAAAAAAAAATCTGTTTTTAAAGTAATCAAGCTTCTCTGTGTGCCTAAATTGTAGAAATCATATTCTAATATTACATTTAATAGCAGCTCTGCTCTTTAAGCATCACCAAGATAGTTTTATCAAAAATAATGTTAACTCCCTTATGGACGCTGAAGTACAGTATTTAAGTACATATTTAAATCAGGAAATAACTATTTTATTGTATGAATGCAATGATTCTAATTGAGTAAACATTTTCATCATTTAAAAGACTGATGCATTTACATATACTGCATATAATGTCATACAATTGCTTTAAAATGTCAAGGTCTTTGTTGGAGGCAAACATTTGTTATTTATGTTTATTTGATGTGGAGAAACAGGTAGCTAGACATTAGAAGAGTTGTTCTCTATAACAGTTATCTGGCATAAGCATCATCATTTTAGATTTTCATTCATTTCCAGTTTCTCTATGGTATTTTCTGCTATTGCTGACCCTTTTCTTCCTTCTCCTTTCTTAACCAAAATGAACACCCTAATGCAGAAGATCTATACAGTTTCTTAAAAAAGCTAAAATGTGTTAACTTAAAATAGGTGCTGTTACATTTTTGCAGTGTCATATAAACAGGGTAAAAGAGGTAAAGATTGATACTGGGTCATGATTTTGGGGTGCTCAGTTGATCATGATTAAAAAAACTTGTCTTCTCCCCTCCCCACTGGAAGTATTAGTATACTGTTTCTGAATGCTAGATGAGGGTTTCACATTTAACATTTTGGTTTATTTGGATACAACAGTGTTTGTTTATATTAATGGTAAGTGATCTTTAAATTCCAGTCTGCTGAATGACAATGTAAGATGTATGGCTGGATTTGATCTGTGACATTTGTCTTTGTGTCACTTTATCACTCTCTGTCAATAAACCAAGGATCCTTCTTGTTATTCATTTATCTGCCACCTGCCTCTGCATTATTCCTGTCTTATGATTCTCTTTGAGGGCTGTCTGCTCTAATTGATAGTTTAAAATTTATATTTTCTTTCTGTGATCTGTCCCTTTTTAACTCTTTCAGTGCAGCTCTTGAAAGTCTGTGACTTGTCAAACTCTTCTTGGAAGGGTCCTTAGTGATGACCACAAATCCCTCCAAATTTGCAGATATGGGTAGCCCACAACTGCTACTGGTGATACAGACTATTTGTATAGATGTTCAAACCGTGGGAGCCATCCAGTCCCCCAATCTTTGGTCATAAGTTGTCTGATATTTTTAAGACACATTTCATATCCACAATCAGGGAATGATAAATCTTGCATTATGGAAAAACAGAGTTGGTCATTAGTGCTTTCAGTACAGGCGTGTGCAAGCAAATAGGCAAAAGGCAGAGGCCAAAAACAAAATACCCTGTACCACTATAACGATGTATTCTGTGGTAACTTTGGTACAACTATGTATGTACAACACTAAAAAGAAAGCATTTTCAAAATATATAAATTATTCTATTTTCTTCATATTTGCATGATTACATTTTGAGAAAAAAACATGTTTATTAAAATTCTTTCTGAGCTTTTTAGTAGAATAAACAAAAATGTTATAACATTCTACAAGTTAATCATTATTGCAAGAAAAACAATATGAAGCTGTTACATAAATAAATTAAAGGAAATGTGCTGTCAAATCCCAAATGTAAGTAATTAACACTGCCGAAAGCTGCCAAGTGAATTGGCTGTCACTGAGCAAACAAGAATGTGAAGAAAATTCATATCAGAAACTGGAGGAAATATTCATTAACAACATATTTTATTGAATTCCAACTGAAAATAGTATACGGTGTGGATAACATCTAGTTTAATCTGTCTAGTTTAAAAACCAGAATGTATTGAAGAAAAATGAAATACCTCTGTGGGGTTTTACCTGTACATAAATAAGCCTTTATTTGAACCACAACTCTTTCTTGTTAACGTAACACACACACACACACACACACACACACACACACACGTGCTGAAGGATTACCTGAATATTTACAAGTTAAATATCACGCGAGTGCCCCATTCTGGTGGTCCAAAAGACAAATTTTGGCATGATATAGGGCTTGCTACCATAGACTTAAATGGCGTAGCATGAATTGGTGGCCTCCAAGTACTAATATAATCAAATTAGAATAGTCTTCTGGGGATTGGATATTTATCAAATTCCCTTTTTTAATAGACATGTGCAAAACAAAAATAATAATTTTCAGACAAAACAAATGAAAACAAAGAACGTTTTCATTTGTTTCGTCAAAGGAAATTAATTGTTATGTTGTTTCAGATTCGGAGGCAACGAGCCTCCGAAGCCGCACACTGAAACCACAGAATGAGCGGCAGCCATTTTTAAGTAGATCTTGGTATACATCAAGATGGTGGCACCTGCTTGTACAAGTGCCGCCATCTTGGTGTATACCTAGATCCACTCCAAAATGGCAGCGCACCGCTTGTTTTACGTGTGACATCACCGTCATGTGAGGTCATACGCTCTGCCTCCAAGATGACGGCAGGCATGCACAGAACAGGCTGGCGGCCAATATGGCCGATTTGGCGTGTGCTAAAAAAAGAATTTATGTATGCCCGAACATCATTTTAGTATATTCGGGCATATATTAAATTCGTTATTTCGGATTTGGACGAACCGCCAAATCAACTGATTTTCGTTGTTTTGCAGGTTCGTCCAAATGCACATGTCAAATTTTTTATATACTTTTCCCTGAATAAGTTTGTTCCATCAAAAATTATTTTATACCAGTTGGCTTCTGAAGAGGTGTCCACCAGCCAGGGTTTTAGTCACAGGACTCTCTTGGCAGTTACTGTATTAAGCGCTGGTGGATTACAATGTCAATTTCCCAACAAAGTCTCCTGCAAGTTTAGGTTCCTTCAGTGCAGTAATTAAATGTTCTTTTTCTATATCATCTCTCAATGCTCTCTCTATATTCAGAGTCCAGGTAGAAACAGCTCTAGATACTGATGTAGGTGCTATTGCCAGGCAAAAAGCACTTCCCACTACTGAATAGGTTTTTTTAGGTCTAAATCAGCTCCCAGTGGATCTCTGAAAGACACTGCCTCTTACATTGGCAGTGTCACGTGCCTAGCTAGCTATATGATGGCTGCATCCACTAAAGGAGGGCTTACTAGGCTTGCAATCTCCTCCTCTTTTGGAGGATACTGTTTTAATAATCAATTTTTTTAACCCTTTCTTAATCCTGTTTTTTCTTAACCCTTTTGCATTTTTTAAAGAGCTGCACAAACTTGTTACTTGAAAATTGTTATTAACTTTCTTGAGATGTGGGAAATATACCCTTTTCCTAGAAGGTTCCTGGACTGGATCTTCTCATTCAATTGCCTCCTTTACTGCCACTACAAATGGTTGGATGAGGTTGAAGTCAAATCCTGATTGGCCTAAATTCTCTGGTTCAGCAGACTGTTCTGAAATATCTGGGTCTGAAAACTGCTCTAAAACTTTTTGCGAGGTGTTAGGTTTTGCAGCTGCTGGATCTGACAATTGTAGAATTAATTAGACTAAATCTGGAGAAGATGTTAAATGTTCTTGTGTCACCTTGGGCAGGCAACTATGATATGCTGGCTTGTCTGGGATGGCTTGCTTCCCACATGCCCAACAGGAGTGCTTGTTAGGCAAACGTTTACTGGAACGGTGTCCAGAGTCTGCATAATGGGACACATGAGCTGAATGTGAGCATCTGCATCCATGAGAATTGTGCCTTCTGGAAGAGTGAGAGCTTCCTTTTTTTTTTTTAATGTCTAGCTTTAATTTGCTCTTCGTGAAGAAGACTGTAAACATAGCATTGTTATGTGTTAGCCCTTTCACTGCCTCTTCTTTTTTTTTTTTTATTACAGCTCCACATACCCAGCTTTTGCTTCATACAGCAAAAGCAATGTATTTTAAGGCAGGTGTGTCAGCCATAGCTCTAAGGGGGAAAAAGAGGAGTAATTCAAGATTGAAGTGAGAAGAAAAATAATGTTTTCCAAGTTCCCATACACTAAAATGCCTCCAGCACACTAGCATAAAAAATGATGACATACACCTGCCCGCAAGCTACAACCTAATTCACTTACATATAGCATGGCCTGAATGGCTACAGCAGTGAGTGATCAAAGAGTAATGTGGCTAAGATTGGACCACTGCTGCCTGACTGTCAAATGTAACTGACAGCTGCTACTCCTTTTGCCCATCCCATTCTGGATGCCTGTGCAGAAACGGCATGAGCCCTATATTGGGAGTGGCACCAAAGCACACATGCACACTCCAAACACTCCGTCACCACCACCATTGGACAACCAGGGAAGAGGGAAAGCTGAAAAAAATACAGAATCATAGAGAAAAGTAGACAGGTAAGGGAAAACAAGAGCGCATAAGAGAGCTATCCGAAACAGGGGAGCATTACATCGCTGAGGTGATAAGAGACATGTTCCAAGACACGGAGAACGGCACTACTTGTGGAACACCTTATTTAAAGGCATACGAGCAGGGACTACACAACAGGGGAGGCTGACCCTGAGTGGATAAGCCACAAGAAGTCGGCAGCAAGTTCTCTCCCAGGCAGACTAGGGTTTCAGGATGGACCGTAGACACAGTGTCGGCCAAGGAAACTTAATGCAGCAGATGAAAGACGCATCATGCTAACTTTAATTTGACATTAGACGATGTCCAGCAGTACCATCAGCACTGAAGAAGTGCTTTTCATGGAAGAAGTATGGCCAAAAAGCAATACCTCCAAACAAGGCTAATGACTCAACTATGCATAAAAACATAGGAACTGCGTTGCAGAAAAATGACAGCAGGTACTCTGGACTAATAACATTTGAAATATTTGGCTGTAGCAGGAGGCAGTTTGTTCGCCGAAGGGCTGGAGAGCGGTACAATAATGAGTGCCTGCAGACAACAGTGCAGCATGGTGGAGGTTCCTTGCAAGTCTGGGGCTGCATTTCTGCCAATGGAGTTTGAGATTTGGTAAGGATCAATTGTGTCTTTAATGATGAGAAATAGAAGCAGATGCTTATCCATCATGCCAAGGAGGTGTGTGACTGGCCCCAAATGTATTCTGCAGCAGGACAACAACCACAAACATACAGCCAATGTCCTTAAGAACTATCTTCAGCGTAAAGAAGAACAAGGAGTACTGAAAGTGATGGTTTGGCCCCCACAGAGTCCTGATATCAACATCATTGAGTCTGTCTGGGACTACATGAAGAGACAGAAGGATTTGAGGCAGCCTACATCCACAGAAGATCTGTTGTTAGTTCTCCGAGATGTTTGGAACAACCTACCTGCCGAGTTCCTTCAAAAACTGTGCAAGTGTACTTAGAAGAATTGATGCTGTTTTGCAGGCAAAGGGTGGTCACACCAAATATTGATTTGATTTGGATTTATTTTCTGTTCATTTACTTTCTATTTTGTTAATTGATAGATGCTGATTATGCAAAAAAGAGCATAACAGCTCAAAAATGCAATTGCCTAGGTGTGAACCAGGTCTAACAGTAACAGAATTGAGAAACTGGGAGTTTTTTGACATGCAGATAGATACAAGAAATGGTTTAGATATATTTCCATATATCAAAATATCTAATGAAGATATTGCATATGTGAAACTTTATATGGTAACAGAAACCTCCTCTCCCTTGATGACTTGTGTGAACTTGCCCATCCCAGCCTTCTTACTACAGTGGCACCGTAACAAGAGGATCCCTGAGCTTTATGACAGCAATGGGGTGGCTCTTTGGTGCCCCACAATGCCCGTGTGATCCCCTTTCACAGCAGCAATTGAAGAGGTAAAAACTGCCCTCCATACACAGAAGCATTCACCTTGCTCACTTGCACCAAACCACATAAGCCAAAAAAATGTAAGTACAGTAACAATTACATATATGTCAGACACATAAATATAACTTAGAATACTTCAAAGTATCTATAGAGCTATCCAACATAGAGATTGCTGCACAGACTATGCATACATAGTATATAAGCATCATATAGTTTTACAGGTACATCCTAAATGTAATGGTTACATATCTTTATTGAGACAAATATTATATCATGTAGTTTGACAGGAACATATATTTACAAAGACAATCTTCAGGCAAGACAATAGTCTAAATGATGTTATCACTACTGCATTATTGCATACCAAATACATATATACATACTGGAGGGGAATTTATCAATACTGGAGCAGAAGAATCTGGAGCAGTTGCCTATGGCAGCTTCTCTCTTCAGTTTGTTCAGTTAAGATTTGCAAATGAAAGGTGGATGCTGATTGGTTGCCATGCACAGCTGCTCCAGAATTTGTCTGCTTCAGTTTTGATAAATTCCCCTCACTGTATATACATATAATCTTCTTAGTACAACCCCACCTATGTCGATATGAATGCAATATTAAGGGTTAAACCTATGCCTATTAATTGAGTGGGAATATTGTAATTTAAGATGTAGGTTCAACAACAGTGGGAATCCAGTTCAGGCTTATAAGACAGAATTGAAGCTAAGTACTTAATTAAGACCAGGGATACTGGTTGCTTTCATAGTTGCATAGTTACATAGTATTTGAGGTTGAATAAAGACATTAGTCCATCAAGTCCAACCTATTAGGATCTCATTCTTAGGAGTACCTGTACCCCTGTATATTACGGTCCCTTAAGAAATCTGCTAGTTATAACCTGGTTATAAGGGCTTTCAACAAATAAATCCACCTGATTTTCACATTGTAGCACTTTTTATCATGATTTCCTGCCCTATGATCAAAATGTATGTGGTCAAAAGAACAGAACAGGAATACTGATGTATCAAACCATTGACATAAGCCTACATGTAAGCTAATGGGAGTGATCATTTTCTCATTAGCAATAAGGTAAATATGATCAGAGATGTTGTAACCGGAACCGTTCTTAACCACAGTCTTCAAGGGCACGTACAGCACCAGAAAATTCACTTGCCTTTTCAAAAAGCTTTATTTTCCATGGCACACAGTAAATAAGTATTTCTGCAGTTCATGAAATACAGTCCATTGTTTGTAGCAAAGCACAACACTTCATAACATTAGTTAGTACTTTCCTGTATTCTAATGCGGTTTCCAACGCAATGTCCATTTCAGCAACAAACAGCTCCAAACCTCCAGCTCACCTAGCTGGGTAACAGTCTGCTACACTAAATCATACACGCTTTCCCTGGGGTTTTTAACTAAAAAAGAGGGATGCAATTTAAAAGGCTTGGTCTTACATACCTCCCATTTATAACCATTCCTTGCTTTCTGTCACATATCCTCCCCCCAGCTCACATCTAGTGGGGTAAGCGACCATGGATATCAATGCATGTACCCTGGAAAGACTATCAGCATTACCTTGCAAAATACATGCCCTGTGTTTTAATAGTGAAATTAAATGGTTGCAGGCAAAGGAACCATCTTGTTACTCTAGAGTTCTTTTCTTTATTCTGATACATCCAAGGGGCATTTCCTCCCCAATAAATAATAATGAAGAGTCTCCAGGGCCCACTTAATTGCAAGACACTCCTCTACTATGGAGTAATTTTTCTCCTGTGGATTCAACTTTCTGCTTAGAATAAAGATAGGGTGCTCCTCACCCTGATGCTCCTCGGAGAGGACTGCACCTAACCCAACCTCAGATGGATCAGTCTGGACCTTCAAAAAATCAGGGGGTTATAAACACAGGATGGGGACAAAGTATTTCTTTTAAAAACTCAAAAACATTATCTGCTTCTGGAGACCACTTAACCATAACTGGGTACTTCACTTTTGTGAGATCTGTTATAGGAGCAGCAATTGTAGCAAAGTCTGGAATTAACCATCTGTAGTAGCTCGTTAACCTTAAGAATGCCCTGACCTGTTTTTTGTTAAAAGGTTTGCGCCATTTCTCTATGGCTTCAATTTTAGTGGTCTGTGGCTTAACTAAACCTCTGCCAATAGTATGACTGAGATACCTAGCTTCCTCCAAGCCAATGGTACATTTTGCATGGTTGGCAGATAAACCTGCAGCACGAAGAGAATAAAGTACGGCCTGAACTTTTAAAAGATGGGACTCCCAGTCTGTACTATAGATAATTACATCATTCAGATATGCTGCCGCTTAATGAGAATGGGGCTTTAGGATTCTATCCATCATTCTCTGGAATGTAGCAGGCGCACCATGTAACCCAAACTGTAATACTGTAATACAAACCATCTGGGGTTGAGGATGCAATTTTCTCTTTTACACGGTCAGTGAGTGGGACTTGCCAATAAGCTTTTGTTTGTCTATTGTTTTGTAGTAACGTGCTTTTCCTAGCCTTTCAACGAACTCATCAACTCTAGGCATTGGGTATGTGCCAAATTTTGAAATACAATTCAGTTTGCGATAATCATTACCGAATCTTAAGGAACCATCCGGTTTTGGAACCAACACAATTGGGCTATTCCTTTCACTATGGGACTCCTCCAATAACCCCAAGTTTCAACATTTTTTTCTACCTCTAATTTAATTGCCTCCCTCCTGGCTTCAGGGACTTTGTAGGACTTGAGGGAAACCTTTTTCCCTGGTTCAGTATTAATGTCATGTTTGATTATGTGAGTCTTCCCTGGAACAATGGAAAAACCTCACTATTTCTCCTTATAAAGTCATAAAGTCCTTGACCTCTTGCGTCTGATGCCTAGATAGTGTTTCAGATATATTCACCTCTGGTTCAATAACAGGGGGTTCTGCGGATTTTATGGCTACCAAGTCTTCTTTATCCTTACAGGGTTTTAACAGATTTATATGATAAATTCGCTCAGGCTTTCTTCTTCCAGGCTGGCTTACTTTGTAATTAACCTGTCCCACCTTCTCAATTATTTCAAACTGGCCTTGCCAGGTGGCCAGGGGTTTATTTTCAACAGTAGGGACCATAACTAATATCCTATCCCCAGGCTGAAATACTCTTACCCTAGCATTATGGTTATAACTGTGTTTCTGAGCTTCCTGGGCTTTATTCATGTGCTCTCTAACTATGGGCATGACCACCTCCATACGGTCTTGCTTCTGTGATATGTATTCAATTACACTACAATAGGGGGTTGCCTCTTGTTCCCAGGTCTCTCTAACTATATCTAGCAGTCCCCGAGGGTGTCACCCGTATAATAACTCAAAAGGGGGAAAAAACCCGTGGAGGCCTGGGGGACCTCTCTTACAGAGAACATTAGATATGGTAATAACAGGTCCCAATTTTTCCCATCAACATCAGTTATCTTCCGTAGCATGCTCTTGTGTTTTATTGAATCTTTCACTTAAACCATCAGTTTGTGGGTGATATACTGAGGTCCACAGTTCTTATACCCAGAAGTTTACACAATTCTTTTGTTACTTTGGGGGTTCCTTTTGTCAATGTTCAGTAGAATGGGCATTTCTGAGGAAATATTAACAGAAGCTCTTTTGCTATAGACTTTGCAGAGCTATTATGTAGGAGAATTACCTCAGGATAGCGAGTGGCATAGTCTAAAATTACAAGTATATACTGATGACCTCTAGCAGACTTTACTAAGTGTCCCACTACTTTCATAGCTATCCTTTCAAATGGCACATCAATTATGGGTAAGGCACTAGAGGGCTACAAAAATATTGTGCTGGGGCTTTGAGCTGGCACTAAGGGCAGGAGAAGCAATAATTCCTTATGGCAGCAAGTACCCCTGGCTAGTATAACCTGCTAACGACTCTCTCTTTAGTTTTCTCGGCTCCCAAATGACCTCTTAGTATGTGACTATGTGCAAGTTTGAGTACTGTATTCTGAAAGGTCTAAGGTACCAACAATTGTTTAACAATATCCAGGCTCTTGTTTTCTACCCTGTAAAATAAATGATCAACTACTTCAAAGTGAGGGTAAGGTAAAGGAGTTTAAGGGAGGTTAGCGACACCATTTACAACCTTGATATTCTTTCTTGACTTTCTACAAGTGATGTCTAAGCTGACTTTTTAGTTAATGCCCATAATTGACAGAATTTGGGGAAATCCGTTCCCAATACCACCTAATAGGCTAACTTGGGTACTATACTCACCCGATAATTTAAAGTATCACACTGAACACTAAACGGTCCATTACCAATAGTTCCACAATTTGGCTTGCAGCATTAATCTCTGGCTGTAGCCACTTCCGCGCAAGGGGAATGAGGTCAAACATTTGTGAGTGCGCTGTTTTGTCAGGTGAGTATATGCAAGAGTGGAATCTTTGCGCACACACTGCAGAAGTCACTCCTAGGCGTGCAAGCATTTCAGCCTTCAGTTTAGTATATTCACTAGCTTGCGCTGGCTCCAAGTCATGGTAGGCCTTTTGCGGTTCTCTACTCGGGAATGGAGCAAGTATGTTCGCCCACTCAGCCACTGGCTGTCCTTCTCTTTGCTCTGTGTTTAAAGGCCAAAAGGTATGCCTCCACCTGTTGTAGTTAGCAAATAATGACTGGCCCGGATCACCTTGGAACCTTGATAACCACTCCCAGGGATTGAATCCAGTCTTTCAGATATGGCATGAATCTCCCTTTGTAGAACATGAGTGGTGTTTTGCTGTTCCTCAAGGACCTTCTTGAATGTCTCAACTTGTACAGACATCTGTTGCACCAAAGTCTCAGTACTCTCCTTCTGTGCCGTGGCCATAGCCCCATTACTTTCAGCTTGGGCCAGCACCAGCTGTTGCAGGGTTGTGGTGTTCTCAGCAGCTCTCCTGTTAGCATCCTGCTGCACAGCAGTAGATTGGAGTAAAGCTTGAATTATGTCTTCCATGATGCTTTGTATTTCAAAATGCCCACAGACATATAATGTGGTTGCCTGCTGACACCACCATATGTAACAGGAACTGTTCTTAACAACAGTCTTCTAGGGCAAATACAGCACCAGTCGGTTTACTTGACTTTTCAAAAAGCTTTATTTTCAATGGCACACAGTAATCAAGTATTTCTGCAGTTCATGAAATACAGTCAATTCTTTGTAGCAAACCACAACACTTCATAACATTAGTTAGTACTTTCCTGTACTCCAATGCGGTTTCCAACATAATGTCCTTTTCAGCAACAAACAGCTCCATGCAGGCTTTAATCCTCCAGTTCACCTAGCTGGGTAACAGTCTGCTACACATAAAGCCAGGTCTCCTTTTAAACACTCACAGCCACAATCATGGGCTACACCTGTGGTTACCAAGCTGCAACGACAAAACCTGGACTGACCAGCTTACTTAGCTGATGGGATAATGGCCCTCCCTTCTCTCCATTATCCCAACCCCAGGGGCCCAGAACACAATTTATAAATTGCACAACTAAATCATACACGCTTTCTCTGGGTTTTTTAACTAAAAAACAGGGATGCCATTTAAAAGGCTTGGTCTTGCATACCTCCTATTTATAACCATCCCTTGCTTTCTGTCACAATGTGTTTAGGTAGAGTCCTGGACAACTTTCCAAAAAAAAAAGCGTCACACTCACAAAGCATCGCATACACAACGCCTATGGTGGAACAATCTATGTAGTACTTCATAGCTCATTCCTGTCCATTTGGTAATTGTACTTTATCACCTTCCATAATCCAGGTGCATTGATTACAGCTGCCACAATGATAGGTACCCTGTCCCTTATAATCAGGCCCGGCGCTACCGCAAGGCAAGTCAGACGGCCGCCTTACGGCACTGCAAAGTGAGGGCGGAAAAAACAGGGCATTTTGACAAGTACTTGTACTTGTCAAAATGCCCCGATGTTTGCGCTATGTTTTTTTTTCCAATTACCTTCGGTGCGGGAGAGCAGCGGCGAGTCAGCGCTGGTCCAGTGGCAGTAGCTCCAGGTGACTGCCTGAGGTAATTTAGCTGGCAGGTGACTGCCTGAGGATCCCGACACGTGCAGCACCTCAGGCAGTCACCGGCCAGCTAAATTAGGACCCCACCTGGAGCTCCTCCCACCGGACCAGCGCTGATTCGCCGCTGCTCTCCCACGCCGAAGGTAAGTGAAAAGAAAAAAAAACATAGCGCAAACATCGGGGCATTTTGACAAGTACAAGTACTTGTCAAAATGCCCTGTTTTTACAGGGGGTCGGGAAGCGGGGGGGCACAAAAATCCACCTTGCCTGTGTAGGCAGGAAACCTAGCACCGGCCCTGCTTATAATGACTGGGACTAGCTATACTGGTATAGTGTAATCATGTCACGTAGTTATGGGGAGCACAGGAATACTATCTTGGGAGTGCCCTGGACATATTTCTTAATTACAACATATTTTATCACTAGTAAGCAGGTGCCAATGGTTGAAAAATATCCAAGGTGTTTTATGTTGATGTGCAAATTGCATAATAACTTTGATTGTACTCTAACCTTGTCTACCACTAGTGCCATATAATAATTCTCTTGGTTAGCGTTTGCCCTGTGGTTACCTTTTTTTTAGGCATGTTTTGCTATAACCCCATGCTAGGAGACCCTTCTTAAGTTTTTTAGCCTGGTAGATTTAATTTTGTTGTTGTGAGCAGTTTCTCTTCAACCGTAAATATTGACTGCAGGGAATGCTGTTAATCAACAAATTGGGGTGTGCACTAGAGGCATGTAGAACAGTATTGCCAGCAAAGGTTTTCTAAAGAGAGTAGTAGACACTGTGTGATTCTGAGAGATAATGATTTGTGTCTAAAATGTATTCTTTTGTTTAAGATACTGCGTAGTGAACTTTAGGTTGACTGAATTTGTAGCCAGTTTGCTCATGAATGTCTGAAGCTGACCAATGGACCCTGCCCATATCATCAATATAACAATGCCAAGATCAAATATGGCTTATTTCTTCAGCTAGATTTTCATCTGCCAGGATTTCTTTTTCACATCCCCCAGGTATAGATTGGCATATGAGGGCGCACATGGTGTGCCCATTGCCACTGCTGGCACCTGAGGGTAGTGGGTATCATCCAAAAACAAAAAGTTACATGTCAGAATGTGCATTCGCAAGTCTAATACAATTGCATTCCATGGCCATATTGACTGTGAACGTTCATGCTGAAATTCTCGTATAACTTGGACACCCTTGGAATAAGGTATGCTGCTGTAAAGTCCCTCGACATCAATCACCACAAGAGATGACCCTGGAGGTACTGCTAGTCCATTCAGTATACTCAAAAGTTTGATTTTGTCCTTAACAAAGGAATAGTGATTACATGTGGTCTAAGAAAATCGTCAACCAGAGAGCTAGCAGTTTCCGTCTGGCACCCAATGCCTGAAACAATCTACTGTCCAGGTGGGTTACACATGTTTTTTGTGCATAAAACGTCAAAGTACGTGAGTATTTGATGTGCAAATACTCATATGTGTTTGTTGTTAGCGATTAGGAGAGGGCTGTGTAAATAATGATTAAATACTGGTTTTTAGATTCAATTTTTTTATCACTGGAGATAGGTATGTACCAATACAAGTTGGTCAAAATTTGCATGCACAACTGTTTTTAGTCTTGATTGTTCATCAACACCACTTTGCCTCTCCGTCCTGTACATTCCCTGTTAGGCTTACTTCCCCTGGATCATTCCTTGTATTGGACTGGGATTCACAACTCTCTTTGCGGAGTGACATCAGATTCTTTTAGTATACGAAAGTAATTTATAGTATACCCTTGCCAATGATCAGGATTGTTTTGTGCATAGTAGGGCTTCGGAGAGTTCCTATTGTATAAAACTTTATATAGCAAGTCACATGCAAAAAGGGGAAGGCCGTTGACTAACTCAAACTTGTCTAGGTCCCAAAAGGGACAAAAGCTCATTCCAAGCTGCAGTACTTCCACTTCTATGGTTTATTATTGATAAAATGAAACATTTTTTACCTCAAACTGTTTTGTTCTCCCTTCATCAAAAAAATCATCAAGCCTAACTGTCTCCTAGTGTCCTATTAATGCCTTAGAGGTATTGTGAGGATTTGGGTATAGCTCCTGTGTGTATGTGTGTGATTTGTGTCAAATCGAATTGTATTCATTATCCATCTGACCTGTCAGACCTAGCCTATTAGTTTGCATTCGTGAGTAACTGTTCTTATTCTGTTTGTATGCTTGGCCTGTGCAAAATGCTATTTGATCTCTAGTGAATTTATTTTCTTTATTTTGTATACTTTTTTTTAATAAACAATTCAATATGTTCTTATAATTTTCTTTTCCTGAAGCATAAAGGAGGAGAATCACATGAAAGACCTACTGGAACAGTATAAGAATTGAATTTCCTCATCCAAACAGTTCTTGTGCGTAGTATTCCTTTAGGGTCTCCATCATGTGTAGGAAGCACTGTTGTAAATTAGCTTCTCAACTTGATTTCAAATTACTGTCAATGTTGTCTTTGTTTAAATTATTTGAATACGTAATCCCCAAGTGACCTAGTTCTACTCAAAATACTTCTTATGCTAGAAGTTGGTGGCTTTCTTTTCTAACAATCCATTTAGTTTGTACATAACTGTTTTAACTTCTAAATCAGGAGAGGATTGGAAAGGACAGCTCTGTTGCATGCTCGACATTAATCCATCCCAGGAGTTTCCACAATAATCTGACATTTTTTCACCATAACATATAACACTAATTAGCAAGAGGCTCCACGGCATAACGGCTAAACATTGTGTCTTCCACTTAATTCAACGCATTACAACAGTAGTGGGCCAGGATCATGCTATGGTACTACACCCCTGTTTTATTGTATACCCTAGCAAAATGAAAAACCTCTGTGGGGTCCTAAGAGAATTATATGCATATACTGTGTGTATATCTATATTTGGTATGTATTAATGCATAAGTGACAACATAATTTAGACGATTGTCTTGCCTGAAGATTGACTTTGTAAATATATGTTGCTGTCAAAATATATGATATCATATAATTTGCCTCAATAGAGATTTTGTACCTAATTACATTTAGGATCTACCTGTAAAACTATATTATGCTTAAATACTATGTATGCATTTTCTGTGCAGCAGTCTCTATGTTGGATAGCTCTATAGATACTTTGAAGTATTCTACGTTATGTTTATGTGTCTGACATATTTGTAATTGTTACTGTATTTACCTATTGTTTTGGTTTGTGTGGTCTGGCACATGTGACACTGAGGTGATCGCCTCTGTGTGTGGAGGTGGACCACACATGCGTCACATGTGTGGGGCACCAAAGAGATGTCCAATTGCAGTCATATGGATTGGGGCATCCTCTTGTTACACTGTCGGTGAAGTAAAAGGGTCAGACATTAAAGCCTTTTTATTTATTTTTTTATGCCCCAAAGCATGTTATTTTAATTATTTGTGCATTATAAATGTTGCCCTTTAAACCACATGGACAGTTTTTTTTCCAGTAAATGTGTATTGTGACTTGAATTTGTAAACATTATCTGACTCTCAGATTAAACTTTATATTTATTACACTGGTCAACACACCTTTTCTGGCACAAGGTATTACAACGATTTTAAGGTAATTTTGGGGTGCTGATTCCAAATCTGGCATTAGTTTTTGTCTATCACATCAGGTTTTTGAGATATCAAATATTGCATTTTCAATAAAAACAGCAAATTTATGCTCATATACGAATGGCTATACAGGCATACATACAAGAATAAGATAAGATACAATAATAATGAAACAAACATTTAATGAGCCATAGCACAAAGTTGTGAGTGACTGCATATCAATGTGAGTGAATGCATATTACCATGTAAGAATTTAATTGTGAAGATAAGAAAAATATGTACAAAAAGGTCATTCACAATAGTGATGTTACATCTGCATAAACAACCTCTTCTTTGACGATCTCCGATGTACAGCTTGTGGAATGTCTCATCAAGGACCAGCAGTAGTCTACCATCATGTTTGAGTCCCATCGGCCTTGTAACGTTCTTCCATAACTTTAATCTCTTGATGAAAGCGTTCACCTTGCTCTTCGCTCACGTGACCCATGTTCTCTGGAAACTGGGCCAAGTGACTATGTAAGTAGTAGCTTTCCTGTTCCCAAGGAACTTCTGCACCACATCAGAGAATGCGTTCCAAGCTCTAGCCTCTGCCGCAGCCATTGTTGTAACAAAGTGTGGATCCCTCATGAGTGTTCTTATTTGAGGGCCATCAAATATTCCTGCCTTTTTCTTCTCGGCACTGAGACTTGAAAAGGTTGAACATATATAGCTGAAGCAGTCTCCAGTGTGATCAAGAGCTTTGACGAATTGCTTCATTAACCCAAGTTTTATGTGCAGTGGGGGGAAATACAATTTTATTCCTATCAACCAGAGGCTCATTCTTGATGTTCTTGTCACCAGGCGTCAAACTGATTCTTGGTGGCCAGTTCTTTTTAACCCAGTGTTCTAATGTAGCCCTACTGTCCCAGTAGCACAGGAAACAAGGGTATTTGGTGTGACCTCCTTGCTGACCCAGCAGAAAATTAACCATTTTCAAATCAACACAAATTACCCATCCATGAACATGGTATTTCAATCTATCCAGAACAATCTTGATATTGGCATACTCTTCTTTCATTTTTACAGAGTGTTCTATTGGGATTGAACAATATATATTTCTGTTGTGAAGTAACACACATTTTAAACTCCTTTTACTACTGTCAATAAAAAGTCTCCATTCACTTGAATCATATGCGGGCAGTCCTATATTGAGAAGAATCCCTTCAACATCATTACAATAAACAAGTTGACCATCTGAATGGAAGTACTTTCGCAGTGCTGCTTCTCTGTTACGATAAAAGGAGACACTAGTGCCCTCTCTGAGTAGTCCTTTCTCTTGCAGCCTGGAAGCCAACAATTCAGCAGACTGCTTTGGCAAATACAAATCTCTTACAAGATCATTCATTTCAGGCTGACTAAACAGAGAAATGTTATCACAATCTGCATCAGATGGCGTATATTCGATCTGAGCATCATCATCATCATCATCATCATCATCTGTAGAAGCAGGTTAAACTGAGGGATTCAACATCAATCTCTGGTAGCTTAGTAAATACAGGCACATGTATTTCCTCACAGTGCTCAACTGGTCGTCTGGCAGATGGGATATCTGGGTATTGTAAGTGTTGTTTGTTTTTCTTATTGAAACCTTTTACATTGACAAGGCAGAAGTAGCAGTTATCCAAATGGTTTGTAGGTTCTCTCCCAAACCATTGGCACACCAAACTTCAGCTTAGCATTCTTTCGTTTAGACCATGATCGCAAAGTGAGGACCCCAATTTTTGTTTTTGTCTCCAAGTCATACTTTAAAGTAGGCAAGATAAACCTTCTTGACAAAGGTATTGATGTTGCGCCTTTGATCCTGCAAAGTGAAGCTGCCACAGATGTAGCAGAAGATATCTGGGTCATTACTGCATTTCCTTTTTTCAGATGTTGTAGCCATTGTTAGATCACGCCTTGCAGAAGGAAAATATTAAATAAATGTGAATATCTACATAAAATGATATTATAAATACACTATCCTAAAAATACAGCACCATATTTTAACACTAAAGCAGTCACTGACTCGCAACAACTTGCAATCATAAGTGACAAAGAGTTAATTTCGGGTAAAATCAATGAAAATGGGGTATGCCGATAGCATAAAAATTAGATGTGATAGAGAAAATCTGAGATCAGATTTGGAATCGGCACCCTGAAATTACAGCTGCAAAAGTCCAGGACAGAAATGTTTTATTTTTTTTTGTTGACCAGTGTTATTTTTTACACTATTTACATACATCACTAGAGGGGTCCAAAGAGTTTCCATCAAATTCTTAGGAATTAGGAGACCGGGTGAAATAGTGCAACAGCAGGATAATTTAGTGATCCCTGAAAACTTACCTCTTTAGGGAAGCCTTTTTACTTTCTTGACCACCTCCCGTCTGCTGGCCGTTGGTAAACAGCTGGACGGGAGCCTTATAGGGGCTGTGGGGCATCTCAAGACATCCTTCCCCCTCACCCCGCTCATGCTGCACAGCGCTCAGCGCGCACATGAGTGGGTAAACTGTCAGAAATGTAAACAGCCAGCGATGGCTGTATACATTCAAGAGATTGGGCATCTCTACAGATACCCGATCGCTTGTAGTAGGTGCTGTTTTACCCCTCCCCCGTAACGCCGTCGCTGGTGTCACTGCCATTGCCAGTCCCGAGATCCTCTGTGCCCGGTGCGGTCAGGACTGGCACAGCTGCTCTGTGACAGGAGATCGGTACACAATCTCCTTCGGATCTCCTCTCCACCCCCGAATGCAGGAACTGATATATATTACATAACTTTCGCATTCTGATGTCACTCTCCAGCTTCAGAAGCTGGTGAAGCAGATCTCTGCTTCATCAGCTTCTCTGGGGGTCCCTAGGTGACATTAGGGGTCTTGGAGACCCCTGGTGTCTCCATAAAGAGGGCCTGTCATGTAAATTGGCTATCGCATAGGGGGATGCCTATGCGCCAATGGCCAATTTTTGGTGTGGTCGTTATTTTTTGCGATTTTGTGGACGCGGCAATTTTAAGGTTCGAAATGTTTGGTGTCTATTTACCCAACATAACCCTGTCTTTTATATTTATATTTTATCAAAAAATTGGGGTGATTTTAATAAATGTTTTATAACATTTCATAGGGAAACCGGGTTTTGTTTTCAAAATTTTAAGGTACTTTTTTGTTATATTGTAAAAAATAAAAACCCCATTGGTGATTAAATACCACCAGTAGAAAGCTTTATCTGTTCCCAAAAAATGGTATAAAATTAATTTCAGTACAGCGTTGCACTGCAGCTCTGAATACTGAAAAATGGCCTGGCCAGGAAGGGGGTTTAACACACTGGTCTTTAAGTGGTTAAACAACTCATCCCCACACGGCTATCACCATTTGTATCACGTGCCCCAACCTTTTAGATTGTAAGCTCTAAGAAGCAGGGACCTCCTCCTTACCATCTTGTGTTGTATTGTAACTGTACTGTCTTCCTTTATTTTGTGCTGTGCTGTATAAACTGTTGGCGCTAAATAAATCCTGTATTATACATGCAAATTTAGTTTAATTCCAAATGGATATTTGTAAAAGTTTCATTAAATTCGGACATTTGGATGTATCTGCATTTTTTTAAATCAAATTAGTGCGAATGCAAACTAATCTGAATGGTCCTTTAATGAAAATTCAAATCCGTGCAAGCTTTGCTCAAAATGAAACTAGACCTGACATGTGACTTTTCAGTGGCCAATCAGATTTTTTTTTTTTTTTTGGCTCTTGGGGGTTGCATTACAGGCACAGTCATGTGACTTCGTTCCGAAATAAAAATCTGGACGGATCTGAAATCCGAATATCAAAATGAATCAAATTTCAGATAAGAAATCAGAAAAACGAACGATATAATTAAAATTTTTTGCAGGGTTACATGCCTATCTTGTATTATTATTATTAATAATAATGATAATAGCAGCTTTAGACCTAAATTTACTAGAGACAAAAAGTTCAGGTAGGGGTTTTACTATAAGTATTAAGATACTTCAGAGGAGTACAGCAGTGTAAAATACTCCAGCAGCAGGACAGTTTTAATAAGGCATAATAGGCCCAACTGGTATATGTCTAACGTTTATTTTATCTATGGGAAAAGGGGATTGTTGAATGTGAGGCATATAGTGTGGTGTTTTAGGAGCACACTGTGCTTTTAATTATCCCCCAAAAAAATGAAAACCCCCCCAAAATACCACCCCTGAAATAACACCCTCTTTTTGAAAGTGAAGCCTTGCAGAAAAACAGTTTAACCTAAAAAATGTCATATCGACATAAAATAAAATCAATATATCCCCTAAATGAAAAACCATAAAATAACACCCCCTGAAACAAAAGCCGATTTTTATTAACCAAAAGTTCAGTCTGTTACAGTGCATTATCATTACAGTTAATGGAAAGTGGGCAAATAGCTGCATTAGCTTGCTTGCACTGCAAACTTGCAAGGTTTTCCCTCAAACCCACAAGTGACCTGCACCCAAAGCCCACCCTTAATGAAGATAATGAGGGAAAGGAATGTGTGTGAAGTACAAGGAATGTGTAAAATTGACCTGAGAAAGGTGATAGAGATTTGGACAAGGAATGACAAAGGAATGACATCTACCATATGGAAAACTAGTCTTTCCTTCTGCAAATTGCTCCTAGTAATGTTAATCATCGTTAATTACCTGTGATCGAAATAGGTATTACTGCTGGTATCTCTTTTAGAAGATAAGGCAATCATTCAAAAATTACCAAAATAAACTAAATTATTGAAAATGCTGCTATAGTGATATTTATGCCATTCTTTTCATTTATCATTATAATTAACATGATGATATGAAAATCTGCTCTTGCTCTCACACATGATTCTGATGCTTGATTTTAATTCCTTACTCTGACACTTTGTTGCCTGACTCTGACATTTGACTATGATATCTACCACCTTACTCTGATGCATGCTTCTAATCTTTAATTTCTACACTTGACTGATAATGTACACAGGCTTGGAGGGTTGTTACACAAAGATAAAACGTACTTCTGCACCTGCATTAAGAACAAAAAAGTGTCTATTAATAATTAGCAAATGATTAATTACAGGAAATATCAATAAAAAATATCTATGTAAAAAAATATGTATGCAAAAACTTGTATTTTGTCTGTCTGTGTGTGTGAGAGAGCATGTTTGGAACAGTCTGCACACACAGTCTGGAACAAAGAGCATTAACCAAGAAGAATGCATGTGTTCTCAATCAGATATAATTTGAGTCTCTTCGTCCTTTTTCTGGACTCATATAATTTGAGTCTAGAAAAAGAGGGAGGGTATGGCATGTCATGAAGTGTGTTTAATGGCATCTAGAGTATATCTGCAATGTACACATATATCAGTCATTTAAATAAAATAATAATACAGATACTAATGCAGAGATGCATAACATGTTATTAATAAGTACTCCCTATTTTACATATTGCTAATCTCTTGCTCTCCAAGCCTGGAGCAAATTACAATTCCAGAGTTCACTATGTCGGGGGCCTTCATGTGTACATAATTTAACCATATAAACACAGTTTATATTTGTTACAAATCTGATAAAAAAAGTATATTTTACAGATATGTGGCTCTTGAGTTTAGTGCCTCACCTTGATACTTGACACTTAGCTCTGATATCTATTTTTGATGTAATCCCTGATTCTGATACATGACTCCTAACTCTGTAACCTGAAGTTCATGTATCCAGACTGCACAGTATTCAGTTATGGATATCTTGTTGACTTCCGTGTGTTGCAGCAACAATGCTGGTGGTTCTGTCCTTGCATCCATTAATAATAATCACCAGCACATGATTATTCCAACTAATGAACTGCTATTATATAATGTAAATCTTGTTGGGAAAATCTTGTGCCTTTTTTTTTTTTTTTTTTTTTTTTTTTTTTTTTACTGTACTATACAATAGAAGTGTATTACTTGGAATATTCATATGCTGGCAACCACTATCAAATCGAGGTACCTGAGCCAAAACAGGTGTAATCAGCAGTATCAGCAGGTTATTTTAAGTCAATGTAGAAAAGGACTATTTTATGCAAAATGTTTTCATCTCAAAATAATTTACATTTAGCTTTTTAGTATGAAGATAGCTGACCATATCTGCAATTCTTTGTTACTATTTCAAAGTTAAAAGGCATTGACAGTGACAGTTTATACGAAACAAAAGACTGTCAGAGACTGATTACACGTTACAAATGATTGTCATAGACTACTCACTTGTTACTACACATCATTTTTCTCCCACTCACATAGAAGATGCTTTATAGACATCACAACCACATTAATTTACCTAAAGACTATTCAAATAATCTAGAATATATATTTAGCAAAATCTCTATTGTTATATACCTGGTAGAAGATGAAGGTGGACATTCTTGCTTCTCCTGCCAAAGTGCCTCTGGAGGTGAGACAGGGATGGGTGTGGTACAGGAGCATAGTTGCCAGAAAAAGATGCTTTCAAGGACTTGAACCTGCAACATCAACAAATATAAACCGAGCAGATGCACAGAATATGATCTCATATGTCAAGCAATAATCAAGAGCCTGGGAAGTGTTACCAGGGGCTGACCCACTGACTTAGCATGTTGGAGATGAAGTTGAGCATTTGAACAGCAACATAACTGTAGCTGTTGGTTGAGTCAGGACAACCATAAGACCAGCAGCTAGAGACAACATAGGAGGAAGAGAATAGTGAAGCAGGCCAAAATCATCAGGCAGAAAATGAAGTACCTAAGCAGAAGCAAAGTCTGTAGCAGGCCACGTTAGTCAACACACAGACAATGAGGTAATGGATCAAGTGCAGAGCCAGAGTCCAAGAATAAGCCAAGATCAAACCTGATAAGCAGGTATCCAAGCAGAAGGTACAAAGGAGTCCAAAATGCAGATTGGGAATGGAAGCTGGGTTGGTATAAGCAGACAATCCATGAGGCTCAAGTCACAGGGAAGTAGCTGAAGGCCACTCAGCACTGATCCTTGGTCATGTAGGTCCCTGAACAGGGCACTTGGTGCCAATGCTGATACCACCCATGTGCGCAAGTAAATGCACAAACTACAAAGCATGAACTCAAATACACACACTCCTGTGTATAGGCACATGCCTAGCAGAAACTCCAAGTGCAGACCCATGGGTTCATCCCAGCCAGGTAACAGAAATTCCCTGACAGCTATACCTAACAAGATGCCCCAAAATACTAGGTGTTGTTGTTTACTGTATATAAAGGTTTTGTTGGCTTTTTATTCTTTCCTGTCTCTATCAGAGAAAGATAGAGAGATTATGTGCGGGAAGGTCTTGGACAGTTTATTTTTCCTGCATGTGCTGTGTGCCTCCCAAATCCGAAAATCCATCTGGGGTTTTTTCTTGTGTGGCTGAATAGGCTTAGGTGTGTTTTATATTAGCTTATACTTTGCTTTTCTTTGGCCTGGAAACAGACATTTACACAGTCTGAAGAGCCAAGAGAGGAGAAAATGCAATTCATGCTGGTTATTAAGGATGGGCTCGGGCTTGTTCGCAGCTCCATGTGCCAAACCCGACAGGAAGCTGAAAGCGCGCATTGCCAATCACAGGCACTGAGACATTTCTGCAGCTGCGGACTGAGATAATCTCTCAGTACCTGTGATTGGCACTGCGCGCTGTCAGCTTCCTGGCGGGCTCGGCACGTGGAGCTGCGAACACGCCCAAGCCCATCCTTACTGGTTATGTGTTTGGTTAGTGAGAGGAACAGACATGTATTAGGTCTGAAAGCAATTAGACAGTGAGGAAAACTAGGTAGCAGGGATTTCTTTTTATTATTGTGCTTTCCCATAAAGCACTTAAATGAAGCTCACAATAATGTTAGATATCTAAAGACAGTATCTAGATATGTTAGATATCTAAAGACAGTTGTGCCTTTATTCATGTTGTGGGGCTCATCCTAGGGAGCCAAAGCACCCTACTATTAATCCACACCTCACAATTAGTGATGAGGTTCGGGTTCATTGCTACCATGTGTTTTGAGGTGAATCCTGCGGTCTCGGCTAATGTGTGTGCAGAATCACCCAGGATAATATATTTGAACCATAATGCACCGAACTATAGTGATCAGGTTTAGAAAGACCAGTGAGGGTTATTTATGTATGGAAAGATTAGTCAATTAGGAAAATGTTCTTTCATTTTGATTACTATTTATTTGGGCAATCGACTCTTTGCAACTGCTATTTCTGTTGGGTTTTGTTTTTGCGGCAAGGCTTCTCCTAAAATATGAGCCTGCTATGGGGTGGTATTTTGAGGTCTTCACTTGCATTGAGAGTATATTGTTTATTTTATGTTGATAGATACTTTATTTTAGGTTAAACTACTTATTTGCAACAAGGCTTCCCTCATAAAAAAAGTAGGTTTTTAATTTGGGGTTTATATTTAGTTTGAGGGTATATTATTTAATAGAAAACAAATAAACAAATAACAGTAACCACCTTATAAACCTACAATAAACTACAGTATGTTGATAGGGGGGTTACTTTTATTTATTTATTTATGTATTTATTGCTGCAAGGCTTTCCTTTAAAAAAACTGGGCTTTTCTTTTAGGGGAAATATTTGGGAGTGTTTATTTTTTTTAATTTTTCAGATTTGTTCATAGGGCATTGTTTTAATTTTGGAGTGCTCAAAGTGCAGCGTTCCCTTGCAATTGACCATCTGTTCTTGAAGCAGCCTTTTCTTTGCAGCACTCTTCTGAATTGTTTGAAAGAAAGAAAAACTATGTGCAAGAACAGTTTGCACCTAAACCACCTCACATGATATCATTCACATTAATCTCCCTATTGCCAATGAAAGTTAAAGACCTTCAGGAATTTTTTTTAACCCTTGCAGGGGGTTAATTGCTCGTTTGTGTCTAGGTTAAAAAAAAAACATAGACTGACCTAAAGCTCTGAGCCAGCTTCTTCTTAGACTGATCCTTCCAACGTCTCTCCCCCTCATCTGCAGCGGTCTAAGGTCCCATAAATCATCAAAATATATGCACAGTGTATAGACATGAGGGCGCTAAGGAAGATTAAAATGCTTCAGTGAGGGAGAGAAAGGCTGGAGGGAGCATCATGACAGCTGGCCGGCTTGGAGCTCTGGGTGAGTATATCTTTGGTATTTTAGCACCTATGCACAAATGAGCACTTAACCCTTGCAGTGCAAGGGTAGCCGCACTGCAACAGGTAATAAGAGAGAAATTCCTTGAGTTCTTTTTTTAAGTATACACTGGATAGTCCTGTTTTTACTGATTAAAACTAAGCTTCTGTGGGTTAGTTTTACACTGCTGCATCCTCTGCAGTATATTCACTCTGATAGTAAAAACTAGAGGTGCACTGAAAGGAAATTTCAGACCGAAACTGAAACTAAAAAAAGTCTAACCTTTTAAAAAAATGTAAATATTTTATTTTCATTTATTTTTTCAAAGCTTTTGAAAATGTTTTTATTTTTATAAAATATTTACCTTTTTAAAGTTTACTGCTGGGGGCTTCAGTGAGATATATATTTAAATCACTTTTTCTGCAGCCCCAGCACTAAATCAACAGGCATCCTCTATACTGAGTGTTTCTGTTCATTCATAAATTGTGGATACAGTATGAGTTACTATGTAAACAATCATGAATGAATGGGAAGTGATGTAGATCACTTCCTATTCATTTATAGCTGGTACATAGTAACTCATACTATGTCCAGTTATTTACAAACATTCAGCAATCCCTGATTGCTGAATGTTTGTACCCACTCCCCATCTTGGTTCGGCTCTCAATAGGAGGCTGCGCGGGCATTGCGGGGAGGAGAGCTTGGTCTAATTTGATAGCAGACTCCTCCCCTTTGCCACTGGTTCAGCCTTCTGTGACATCTTACAGCTGTCTCCGCCCACACACCACTCTCCTGATTTGTTACAGGAGGCCGAGTGGGGCATTGCGGGAGGAGAGCTCCTCCTGTGACACGGTCACATCGCTCTCCTCCCCACACTGCTCGGCCTCTGGACATTTTCTCTCCTTCACGCTGCGCTGTGTCAGAGTGGACACAGGGCAATGCACAGCAGGGACAAGATCGGCACCCGTCCCTTTAGCTCACTACCCACCCTTTCAGGCCGGCACCCACCCATTCAGCCCGTTCAGCCCAATCAACCCAGCACCTGCCCGCAGAGCCCTGGAGAGACCCACATGCAGCCCTGGTGAGATTTGTATGCAGCCTGGGGAGACCTGTGTTCAGCTCTGTTGAGATCTGTAGGCAGACCTGGTGACAAACTGCCCTAAAATCATTAGTCTGTATTGTTTTAGAAAAAAATGTTATGTCCCTTTAAGAAAAAGTATTGATAATTGGTATTGGCGAGTACTTGAGGGAAAGTACTTATACTTGGTCTTGAAAAAATGGTATCGGGATATCCCTAGTCTCTTGCCTTGCTATTTAAATTGATCCCACTGCTGGACAGTTTTTTTACAGAGTCATCTGTGGTAGTGGTGAGCGAACCAAGCAAAGTTCAGTTTGCT
Organism: Nanorana parkeri; assembly: GCF_000935625.1. Classification (NCBI taxonomy): domain Eukaryota; kingdom Metazoa; phylum Chordata; class Amphibia; order Anura; family Dicroglossidae; genus Nanorana; species Nanorana parkeri. Next base: position 64,273 of record NW_017308142.1, on the reverse strand, counting down.
GAACATTAGCCAAACCCAGTAGAAAATCCCCAAACACTTTTATTTAAAAAAAAAAGTCCCCCCAAGGTAAATCCTATGTCAATCACATCATTCAGGGAGGCAGATCCAATGTCAATTTCCATCACAAATATAGTCCCCAGCAGACTGCTGAATGCAAATAAACTGGTAGGGGATGCTGGCTGACATCATTGACCAAATATGGTCACACACTTACAATTTCAAATACACTATCTGGAAACTGTAATTTAGTGGCGGTAGTTATAGCACCGACAAATGAATTACTTTTGGCTGTATCTGGCCATTCTGCTGTCCAATTTTCTGAACTGTAAACAGGCTGGGTTCAGACTAAACTCATGTTCAACACTACCCAAAGCTCATCCTCAACGTGCGGTCTGACAATGGCACTCTCTGTCTCACCCTGCACAGAGCTTCCAGCTCATGGGACAATAATCTAAGTTCTGGCAGACAGAATGATTGCATCCGGGGTCAGTTAACTCCACAGTTAACCCTTTGCACAGACAAACAGTAGCTTCCATAATGTGTTTTAAGGGAAACATGCACCATTCACAGTATCTAGCAATTCCGACCTTTATGAAATGTCTGTGACACCCACTGCCACACAAGACAGGGATGAAACAGAGTTTAAAAAGGTAGCTTTCTTCAAAGAGGCAAGAATTTTGTGAATTTCTAATTAGAGCAATTACATGATCATAACAGTTTTAGGGTATAATTTTAATTAAGAAAAATAAAAACAGTGCAAGAAAAAAATGTACAGACAAGAAATCAGTGATGGCATGTAAATGGGGTAAAACGTGAAAAGTACTTAAGACATAACTAAACCCGTGTGATTAAAAATGCTGCACAAAGCCCTCTATGTCCTTGGGCAACTGGGCATCTTTTTAAAATAAAAAACAATTTTTTACTTTTTTGTTTCATGAACATTGCCTTCAGGCTGATAAAGGGGTGAACTGGGGGCATAGATGAAGAGCTATGGGATTTAGCATCCCCAGTATCCCTTTAGCAGGTAAAGAAAAAACTGTGTCAATCAGCAGTGAGATTAAGCAACCCTTTAGCTGTGCAGGTTCTGTGCAGCTTCTTATGCAGCTATAATTTTGGCCAGAACTTGAAGCATACACGTACAAATGGCTTCAGGTAGACCCCACAAGTCAGCGGATACACCCCATAGGAGGAAGTGTAGTGGAAGTAGCAGCATTGAGCAAACTGGGAAGACAATTACGGAACTTATATCTATACAAGCAAGTGAGGCTAACAAATAAATTTTGCTACAGTTATTTTTTAAAGTTCTTTTTGAAGTTCTGATGCTCTTTTTACATTTTAATGATAATGCTTAGTGTACCCGAAGCAGTGACCCCAGGCATGACTGCCTGTTCAAATGGCAGTCCCTAATTTCTTTTTTCTTTTGAAAACTTTTCAGCATTTTATAACTCCAAAAAATGCCCTCATAGATTAGTCCTCAATACGTTTTATAGGTCAACTGCATTTTAAGCAATTCATACCATCCCAATGTGCCCAGTACTGTGTCACAATATACGAGTGCAAAAGCTCAATTGTTTGCATATCAAATCTATAACGGACAGTACAGAAAAGTGAACATCTCATGATGCTTAGGCAATCTTGGAGTCAATGGAAAACTTGTCTGACAGCTGATGCAACCTCTGCTTTACCAAAGCTACCATATTTATGTGGACATTTACCATAGCAGCATGTCACTTTTTAGATTTCTGCATGCTGCTGGCATTGGAGCATTATGGACAATGAATGCAGAAAAACTACACAGCAGTTGAGGCAATGTCTGCAGAGAGACATTGCTGATTTACCAACAAGAGAAACTGGTAGTTAAAATTTGCAGACAAGAAAATGTCTATAAGCTTACAACTATCCACCCAGAGAGCAAAGTTGCTGTGATTAGCTGTCAGCTACACTGAAGGAAAATTCACTGGGGGGAAATTCATGAACACTGGAGCATACAGGTTTGTTACAGCAACCAATCAGCTGCTCTCTTCAGTTTGTTCAGTTAAGCTTTGAAAATGAAAGAGAGAAACTGATTGATTGACATGGGCAACTGGTCCAGATTCTGCCTGCCCCAGTTTTTATGAATTCTTCCCACTTTGTTTTAACAGATACAACAATTTAATGGGCGGGGTTGACCATTCTGACCAGGTCTTGGTACAAAAAGGTTGCAATATACCTTATCCAGGTGACCCTGTGCAATGAATTTGACCTGTATGAAAAATTCTCACATATCCTAAGGCTGGGCACACACCTTACAACCATCGCAAGACTTTTGTCTTGCGATGGTTGTAAGGTACTTTAAAAAAATCCGATCTGCCTATCTTGCATAGGCAGATCGTACTTGCGATGATCGCAAGCCACGCCCCCTGAGGGGCGGGCTTCCGATGACCGCACTGCCGAACGGGCAGTGTGCGCTTGCGCACACCGGCCCGTCCATCTTTTATCTTACGAACATGCTACACACCCGCCGAACAGCGTACGATGCTCGGCGGGTTTTCGAACATGTCCGTAAGTTAAAAGTCGTGCGACCTTACAGTAGTAGAGGTCGCACGGCTTCCACACACCTTACGATAATCGTACGATCGTGGGATTTCCCGCGATTATCGCAAGGTGTGTGGGGACCTTTTAGTGAGAGAAGCTAAAAAACACTCTCCACATATATAAGCTAATCATGTAAAAAAGTGTCCACAAGCATAACAAACATCAATTATTGTCTCTTTCAAACATAATCCAACTCTCCAGGTGAGATGTGATAATTCCGTCAGCATGGGCGGAACTAGAAATCACAGGGCTCCATAGCAAAATTTTGTATGCCCCCAAACCCCACAAGAAACAAAAGCCACTGAACAACACATTGTTACAGTCATGTGGCACAGTGCCTGAGCTACAGCATATATCATTATATATGATATGATTGCATGCACTTAAACAAGTATTATCCCTCGATGCATTGATCACACATCTAGGGATAGTGAATGATTCCTAATCACATGTATTATATCACATACAATTACATGCGGTGTGCAGTGCAGGGATTTACATGCAGTGACTGTCACCTGGTCATTAAGTTGCACAGGTGACAGTTGCCGCTTGTAAATGCCAGATTAGGGGTTGCTGCTGCAGGAAAATGCAAGTTCCTGATGCAGAAATCACTAATCGCATGTAAACTTACAGATGTGAATAGGGTGTATACACACACACATGAAATGCATACACACAAGGAATAATACCTCCCTCCCCCCTGCAGATAAAATAAAACACACACACACAGAACAATACACGCCCTTGTTTCCCCCTCCCCCCTGCAGATAAAATAAAAAATATCACCTGCACAATCCCTGGTGATCCAGTGGTGATTAGTAAAGTCTGGTGTAGACCTTACTAATCAATCCTTTCAGCCGGATTGATCTTGCAGAGCTGCGGCCGAAAGAAGCAGCTATGTGGTCAGCTGTGATCCACATTCTTTTCAGTCCTGAACAAAAATAGGTTTAGTGTTGCTGGTGATATTGAATTTGGCATTTGAAAGAGACATTGATGCTTTTTATGTTTGTGGACACTTATTTGGTCTTGAAATGATTTAGCTCATATATATGGAGAGTTTTTTAAAGCTTTTTTCACTTTGGTACGTTTTATTTTGTTATCATATATTACTATTTGTTTAGGGATTAGTTCATTTTTGTTTTTGGTTTATTGGTGCTGCACTTTGTTGCTATATGTATCTTCTGTAGATGTGGGTAAACCATTATTAGTGCCGGCAACTAGATCTATCATCTATTTTTTAGTTGTAATGGATTACTGTAGTTTTCTCTTTTTCTAGATTTGAGCTAATTGCCCTGTATATTCAAATATACAGTTTAATGTTAAAAATTTGTGAAAAAAAATATAATTTTTTTTCATTAAATTTAAAATTATTCCTACAAAAACAGAGAGGGTTAACTCCCAATCAGTCCCCTAATTAAATGCCTGGGGTGATTCTATCAATTGCACACCACACAATGCCTGTAATGAATGCATAGTTGCTAAAATTTGGACCTAATTTTGATTATTTGCTCTCTCAAAGTCAAAACGCACACTTGGTTCTGGTCCCACTACAGATGCAAAAAACATATACAGACATTCCTCGGTTACCGACTTACCTGCTTTGCGATCACTCGCACTTATGACGGACCGTCGATCGACCTCCGACCTTGCGCGACAGCATCAGTGCGACGTGTCGCCGGCGGAAGTGATGTCCTCCAATCTTCACTGCGGGTCCCGGTAAGTATTTTCATTGCCCGCTGTACAGTACACTGTTCAGTACTGTACATCTGCAATGCTATACAGTACTGTACTAATGCAGTACAGTACTGTATAGAGTTAGTCACTTAACGACCAATTCGTTTAACGACCTGGTCGTAGGAACGGAACTCGGTCGTTAAGTGAGGAATACCTGTAATGCACACGTATGTGGTATTTCCATGCACATCAGGTGTAGAACAATATATTTGGACACCACAACGTGCTTCTAATGAATGCAGGTGCTTCACAATTAAACATGGATTAATTGTCCACCGTCAAAATGCACACTTTTGTTTCTGGACCCCAGTGCAGGTCCAAACAATGTATAATGCACACAAATGTAATATCCCCATGCACATGAGGAGTAGGTTGATTTTTGGTAATGGGTATTGGTAATGGCCAAAAATATGCAGCTAAAATGAAACATCTGTGGAAGAAAATTCAATTTTCATTTTTTTACCCCAAACTCAAAATGATTCCTGAAAAACAGAGTAGATCAAAGCCCAAGCTATGTCCCTAGATAAATATCTTGGGGAGTGTTGATTGCAAGATGTAGTAATTTAGGGGGTAAATATATAATTTGGACAGCATAACTTGCCTGTAATCGATGCATGATGTCTAAATATTAAATATGAATTAATTGACCTCTCAAAAGCAAAATTTTGGGCCCCACTCATTTTTTTCATTAAATTTTGAATGATTCCTGCAAAAACAAAAAGGTTGAAGACCCAGGATGTAGCTTTTTTTACTTTTTTAAATAATTTCAATAGCACAAAATATCTGTTATCAATGCATAGTGCCTGATAATTGAATACATATTACTTGCCCTCTCAAAGGTAAAATGTGCACCATTGTTTCTGGGCCCCACAAGGGTATACACATATGTATCTCCATGCACATAAGGAGCAGGAAAATTTATTTTGGGCTGATGTTTGGTCATGGCAATGACTCTTGCTATACTAATAAAACTGAAATGAATCAGATAGGAGTGCCCCTGTGAAAGAAAGCAAAAACAAATGACAAATAGATAAATGTTAAACAGAATTGAACATAACTAAACAGAGTAATAAATTATAAATGACAAAGGGGGGCAGTTCCATCAGTCTTTAAGATTATGACCAGTTAGGAAGGTGGCAGTCCAAGTAAGACTTCTCTTTTTTCCACGGTGATTCTTATCAACTGATAAAGAGCTATTGATTAAAAAAAAAAAAAGTGCATTCATTGATCCGTATGGTGCAAACAAAGTCTAGATAAGTGTATATAAAGTGCTTATAAAGTAAATTCCAGAAGATCAATCAGCACCAGACTCCCACTATTCTCCACCTCCTTGCACTCCCCTGTGTTCATAAAAACATTAAAAGACATCCATAGTGTAAACCATTAAAACTATAAATGTATTTAAAATGATTAAAAACACTCACAAAAGTGCACAGATGTGATCACTTCTTAATTAGTTAATGTCCCTAAAGCCGCTGCCGGCTGGTTGCGCTTAATCTAATAGTAGAATATGCCAACAAACACGTCCGTTAAAAAAATCCCGCAATACAATTCCTCACTCCCTGGTGTCCAGTGCGTAACTGTGGGCATGAGGAGTGAGGAATCGTATTGTAGGATTTTTGTATAGTTTTATTGGATTACAGTATGGATGTTTTTTTAATGTTTTTTTATGAACAGCAAGGGAGTACAAGGAGGTGGAGAATAGTAGGAGTCTGGTGCTGTAACCTCTCAGTGCATGGATGGACCAAGACCAATGAATTATACCTGAGCGCTGTTAAACCATATTTTATTTAATGGTCCACCGATCTGGTGCGTGTGGCTTATGTCACTGGTGGCACACACAGACGGGAAGATTGATCTTCTGGAATACACTTTATAAGCACTTTATCTACAGAGACTTTGTTTGCACCATTCGGATCATTGGATGCAGTTTTTTATGAAAGGACACTGCTCTTATACAATTTTTTTGTGACTAGCGCTTGGTACTTTGCTTTTTATCTATTCTATGAAAGGGTTATATTTGCTCTTTTTTGCACAGCTGCTTTAAAAATAAATATAGTAAGATTAAGGGCACGGATCTGTTAGAGATTTAAATTGGGTTCTTATCAACTAAATGGAACATCTCATTTGATGTGACCACCAAAAATACCATCATGTCATTTAATATAATGTGACTGATGCTGCTGTTTTTGGCACTGTGGATGGCAATGAAGTACTAATGCAATGTGTCTTTATCCTTATATGTAAGATAAAAAAAAGCAGACAATGTTCCAACTTTGCATCTTTTTCAGGTGCAAAAGAATGCTTTGTTTTACTTTTTATAACAAGATACTACAAGTATAATATCTCTCTTTTTCAATTATGTGCTTCAGTCCGGCTGTGGCCATGCTTGTCACTGTATCTGAGGACACTTATTTCTTCTGCCCTCTGGAATACAGTTTGTTGTGTTCATTGTACTCCTCTTCCTTGACATTTAGACAATGTCATGATCATCTTAAGCCTCTTCATTCTCTTATGTATTGCAAGTCCAACCTTCAAACTATTATTTCTTCTTGTCATGCTGCAGTAAAGTCAGCAAGTTTTTTTGTATAAAAATTAGTGATTACATGTTTAAGTTACTGTTCTAGCTTCTCATGAATCTGGGCACCTCTATTAAGGGTCTCAGCAAGCAACACATACATTAAATCAACTGCTACTGTGCAGACTCAAAGAAGCATATGTTCTCTGCTTTGCTACTGTGGTGCATAATGTAGTCATTGACTGCTTTGCATCCATTGTAGAGGCAGTCAGCAGAGTGAGATTACAGCTATTCATAAAAAAAATAATTATTCTGTGGAAGTCCCTATGTAGCAAACCCTTAAAGCTGATCTTGCACTAGAATTCAAAGCCTTTAGGATTCAAAGTCATTAGACCAGGGCCCCCTCCCCTTTATGAATCTCTGCCTAACACTAGAACAAAAATGTACATGTGAGGGAAAAGTTAGAAATATATCAGAGGGAACTGAGGCAGCCTGGCCTTGAATCTGGGTCTCCCATGCTCTGGAACATGACATCAGGTTTGTCACTTTGGATTTTGCTTCTGGACTTGGATGTGTTATAGTTCTGCATATTGAGCTTCTATAGACCTGCATACTGAGTTTCTCAATGAGCCTCACCTGCTCCTGATCTTGTGGCCAATCAGAATAATTGGCCTTCTATTTAAAGTCTGTCCTGTTTCCTTGCCAGATTATTGTGCTCCACAGGTAATCCAACCTGCTGCCTCGTGCTATCTCAATTGCTACTTGGAATCGACTTGGTTTGTGACCCGACTATGAAACTCTTCTCCTGCATCAACCTCGGCTTGTGACCCCAACTAGGAAACTCTTCTCCTGCATCAACCTCGGCTTGTGACCCCAACTAGGAAACTCTTCTCCTGCATCAACCTCGGCTTGTGACCCCAACTAGGAAACTCTTCTCCTGCATCGAGCTTGGCTTGTGACCCCGACACTGATTTTTGTCTAGCGATTCAGACAATTCAACCTCTTATTCTCTGAGAACTGTGTTTAGCCTGAAGGTTCTGGCCATTAGTCTCCACTCTCAGCAGGTATTCTCCTAAAAATATACTTGCCTTACCCATTCCTTCTGCCCTCGTTTCCTAGTCAATGTTAAGGTCAATGGCCAGAAAGAATGATGTGGATCCCAAATGTTGCAAAAAGACTCTCTCGCCTATGCTGGAGAGTCTTCTCACAAGACTAAGGCTAATCATGGTTCAGTATTTTAAAATTTTGCCCTATAGGTACATGTGTTTGGGGATTTTTAAAATATTTTTTGCTTTTTTAACTTCATCGATGTGACCAGGGTGCTCACTAGTAAGAAGTGAACCATGCACACTTCCAATTGGCAAACAATTGTTTAAAACCCTGAACAAAGTGGCCAAACCCATTAAACTTTTTGGGAACAGAATTTTGCTATTTTTTTTTTCTGGTCTTGTTCCAGAACAATTTGCGAGCTCTTGTGGAAAAGGGCATGAGTAGCTGGGCACTGCCCTGGGGGACATGTACCAAAGGAAAAACATGATTTAAAGCTCATTTAAAAAGGCTTAAAGAAGATTTCCACCTTTGCGGGGTATTTAAAAAAAAACATATGCCAGAAATGTGCACAATGTCTAGATGATCAGGCCAAACTTGAAATAACTTGCTTGGGGGATGCCTTGATCCTGATTGTGAAATTGTGCATCTGTATTATGTACTTCAGCAAAAGTGACATTTGCAAACAAAATTAGAGGACCTCAATTATGAGGAAATACTGCAAGCGTTAAACTTGTTCACTTTTGAAAAGAGGAGACAGAGGGAACATGGTATTAATGTACATATAGTTTAATGGTGATGGGATAATCAGTAATAATTGGTTCACTCAGGGATTCATCAGGCAAACAAAGTAACCAATTAGTGATCAGATGACCATAAGACAGAAAATTGGTCACCTGGTTTTCTTCAAAACGAAATCCTTTTATTCCTTCTCACAGGTCATATCACCATGTGTGGCAATGTTTCGGAACCTATCCAGTCCCTTCATCAGGCAACATTTTTCTGTTTTGCAAGTATTTGGCAGCCACTTCAGCACCCCCCCCACATTGTTTGAGGTTTCTCGATCAGGAGTGCGGTGGGACTCTCTATTTGACCAGGTGACCATAGGGTCACGTGATTGCTCTTTGTTGGGTGACTTGTGATTCAACAGGTTGACACTTCTTACCTCGCCAATGCTTTCATGAGTAGGCTTTCAAGTGCTACTAACATGAAACACCATAGGTATAAAAATACCACTAATATGTCTATTTTCAGATAAAACATCTCTATTTGCTCTTCATGGGACACTGACAGTAATGAGCCCTTATGTGTGTGTGCAGGATATGAGGTGATTGCTTAGGGCTAAGTATCTCTTCTCTTACTTATAGGTCTATTGACTCCAAAATTACATTCATTTGCAATTGCAGAGTTCCACTGTTTGCTCAGAGCACACAGTTTTGGTCACTGACCTAACTGTGAGCTTACTATAGCAAGGAAACCACAAGGACGTCAATTTAATGTCTCTGGTCAGTTAGAATTTATACAGTTTTTTTCCATTAAATCAGTATCCTTGACAGAACAAAGTTTAAAACAGTTTGTGATAACAGTAGAGAGCAGAGTAGAGCATTGCAAATATGGAATTATACCTATCACTTTTGACAGTTTTTCCCTACTTCCATAGCTCTTAAATTTCTGTAATTCTAAAACCTATGGCGTCGTAAATGTGAATTTTTACATTTCTTATATAAATAACTGCAATAAGAACTAAGTGGGTTTATATATAAAACTTGTGTATAGCTGGGTGGATGCCAATTGCAAAGCAATAGCACCCCCAGATGGAGCTGAGGACTACAGGAATTGATAAATAAACCTGAAAGTGTTGTGTTTAAGACATGCTTTTTTAAAATATGTTTCTGTTTAGTGAAACATTTGTATTGGTTTTATGATGGCTTCATTGCATTTTATTAACAGTGTACCTATGTAAAATTGTTCATAATATTTAGGACCCGTTCATTTCAACCCAAATTCTAGAATGCATGTGGGCTGCAGTACACTATGTTGGGTTGGTCAGATGGTCAGTAACAGTAAATGTTGCACTTTACACCTCCCAAGACATTAGGCCCTATTAACATTAAACAATAAAGTCAAAAAACCCCAAAAAGAAAAATAAATCAAAATACCAGCCCACTTTTTTTTATAAGGGTAGCCTTACAGCAACAAAAAAAAGCAGTTTGACCTAAACTATAGGCCCTATCAAAATAAAACAAAACACAATATACCCCCAAAATCAATGGAAACCCAAAAAACTTCCCCCCAAAACTAAAACAATTTTTTTAAGGGAAGCCTTGAGGCAAAAAAGTTTGCTATGGACAGGAGAAAAACTAAAAGGGACCAATGACCTCAAATTAATCATAAAATATTAGTGCCTTTTCCCAGCTTTCCCTATCCTTTCCCTACAACAGATTCCTATACACTGGTGCAATATTTATTGGCCCTTCTAAGCCTACTGGTCATAGTTCAAAGGCAATGCAGTGCAGTATGCTTTAAAAAAAATCTCCCTGGGGAATCTGCACATAAATTCACCAGGACTGTAAATTAAGAACCTGCAAGATTCAGCTTGAACCCATTGTAGAGGCAAATCTGGACATCATCCCTAATTCAAACCTAGCTTATCATTAGCTACTATACCACTCACTGTATATATTAACCATAATTTTCCTTTCCTTTCCTGGTGCCTCACCATGTCATCATGATTGGGCTGAACTCCATCCACCAAGACCTATTAGACAGCCTCTCTGAACAGCTATAAAAATGTTCCCCATTCACACAGCCAAAGTTTTGATTAGAGTTGTGCACAGCATAAAAATTTGTTTCGGACGAAATTAATAAAAATTGAAAAACCTTTTCATTTGGTGCGTTTCATGAAACAAATTTGTTACCTTATGAGGTTTATATCAAATCTCCATGAACATATGTATATAAGTTTTGTAATTAAACATATTCTGTGTTGGATGACTGTTTGGAGTAAGGAAAATATTGTTTTTACTGTCCTGAGGAATTGATTACATGGGGATTTTGACTGTAAATATGAATACTTCCAGACCTGTTCATTGTAAATGGTCAAGACGAGACAATAAGATCCACGAACACTTCGAAGCCAAGACCTTTTCCTCACAATAGGTACATACTTTCTTTTGTCTCTGGCTAAGAGCTTCAAAAGATCCTTGTAGGTAGTAAACAACTAGATTGTCCGCCCTGATTTAGATAAAATCATGACATGGGGTTAGCCTCTGGACACCTGAGCATCTGGAATTGTCCCGCCATAAAAGTTGAATACCATAGCGTCATTAAAGATTCACATCGAAAGGGGTAGGAAGTTCTAACAAAGAGTATTTGGAAATATCCAACCCCAGACAAGAATTCTAATCTGATTATGTCAAGTATTGAGAGGCCACCAATCAATGGCCCCCTCAATGCATCCTTATGAACACCATCAACCAAGGGGTGGGGAGAGAAATTTAGTATTTTTAGACCACCAACATGGGGCCCTCATGTGACAATTAACTGGTAAATATACCTGTACTCCTGCCCCACTTAAATGTATGTCTATCGTTTGTCTCGCATATATATCAATGTTTGTGTATTTTGCATGCTTAAATATTTTCTTTGTGTTTTGTAGTTTAATAGATAGTTGATTCACTGTATTTAAGTCTTAATATTGTATACCAATAAACTTCTGTTATTGTGTTGAGCTCATAAATCTCATGATTGAATCCTCATAATCATATACTTGTAAGTGTGAACGCTTGTATAGTGGATCATAACATAAACTAGTAATTTGGGTAATTATGCTGTTTTGGATTTAGAGACAATGAACCGCTGAATCCGAAAGCGCACAATTGAAAAAAAAAATGTGTGGCAGCCATATTAGCCACCAGCACATTCTGCGTATGCATGACGTCACACATATGTATGGGCACCACCATCTTGGATGCAGCAAGATGCTGGTAACCCTACAAAATGAAATAATATATGCCCGAATATAATTTTTTGTATATACTGGAATATAATAATTTGCTATTTAGAATTCGGAATTTCATGATTCAGCACGTTCATCCACATCTGAATGCATATGTCCAGTTCTGATGACCCGGATCAAAATAAACTGGGAGGCTAATATATGACACGGTGAGGTGCCAGAAAAGGAATATTGTGGTAAGTATATTATAGGAATTTTCCATTTTCCAGATGCCTCACCATGTCGTGGTTATGAACAGGATAGCAATCCAATACAAACATGGAAAAGTGCTGCCAAATAATAATTTTACTGTATATTAACATGAACACAGACCGAAGGAAAAAACTCTAGAACCAAACACACTATGAGATGTTGCTACCACATCCAGCCTGTAATGGCTGATAAAGTTATTCCACAATGACTAACTTGCAGCTCCTCAGATTATATCTGCCAGAACAGCTGCCTACAACACAAAGGATACTGCCACATCTCTGGTGGAATGCTCCTTAATATTGCCTCAAGGGTACAAGATTGTAGGCTATTTTGATAGTCATAGAAGCCAGTCTGTTTATTTTAGCCAAGGCTGTTGACCTTTCCTTGCACCTACTGGCAGAATGAAGAACCTGTCTGACATCCTAATTGAAGCATTTTTATTTTAAGAGTGTGCTTGTATGCCAATTGCAGCTCTGGAAAAAATACTGGCAAAGACCACTCCCTGTCTAGATGAAATTTAGATATTCTCTTAGGAAAAAAGTCCAAGGAGGGTCTCGGCACTACCTTCTCCCAGTGAATCACACAAAAAGGGCTCTGCTAAGCTATTGAAGCTCTGGAACTCTTCTAGCAGAAGGCAGACTTCAAGATGAAATACCTCATTGGTTTAAAGGATGACTCTGTAAGGATCTTGAGTACCATTGCAAATTTGGAAAGTTTGCTTTCTGGATGGCCTTATCTTCAAAAGAGCCTTAAAGAACTGAATTACCAATAGTTCTACTACCTAACTTCTATACAGTACATGAAAGTGCTGAAATTTGGATCTTTTATGGTAGTGCATTCGCATACATTTCTAGAATGACATCCTTAATTGTCATTCAACCAATAGCTGCTGGTTTCCCACTGTGCCCACTAGTTTTTGTGTACTAAGCCATTCTCAGAGGGCTCAGTACACAGAGACACTGTACCAAGCCGATCCGAGTGGCTCAGTACTATGTAATCACTGTGATGACTAATCAAAGGAGTCATATGTTACTGTTTACACTGATAAGCCCTACCCCTCCAACTACAGAGGAAGGAAAGGAATCTTAGTAAATTGTCAGTAGAAGACCTTTGACAGCTGCTTATTCATTAATTGATTCTCAGCGACTCAATTTTTTTTTTAACTCTTTCACTACCTCATTTCCTAAACTACTGATCTCCAGCCTGCCTCTGTATTGTGATCTGTATATTAACCCTTCATCTTCCTTATCCTGCACATCTGCACTATAACCCCTTCATCTCCATTAATCCTGCCACTGTATCTGACCTGTAATAAACCCATCACCATCTGATCCCTCTGTGTATGACCTGATGTGTTGTATCTAGTTTACCAATACCAAGTTCCATGTTTTTACCCCTGAATGCCATCATGTTAATTTCCAAAAAATTGCTGCAAACAAATTGAACACTTTGCGGTGTCTACTTTCTAAAAAGGCATCATTTCAGAGTTGTTCATACTGTCCTGGCATTTGTTTTAACAGAAAGTAAGGGAAACTGTTTTTTTGTATTAAATGTTTGTTTTGTTTTTTTCTTTCTATAGTAAAAAAAATACATCTAGCAGTTATTAACTAACACCAAAGAAAGCTCTATGTAGGTAACACATGATATAAAATTAATTTGGGTACATTGTGGCTTGATGGAATAATTGTTAGTAATACAATCACAGCACTGAAAATAAAAAAATAGCCTGATATTGAAGTGGTATATACATGCTGGTACTTAAGTGGTTGAAATAGTAGATATTCAATTTCTTTATTTTAATTTTCAGGCTGCAATTATTCAGGTTTATTCACAAAAGGGTGGAGAGTTTGGAGAAGGCAGGAGAAGTTAACAATATAAGCCACAATAGATGATTTGGAAACATTCTTCAATTCAGCTTACTTTCCAGTTCAGCTATGTTGTCCTAGATTGTTCACTTCTACTGCCTTCACCCTATTGTGAATAACACTATTAGTCTCTCTGGACACAGAAAAAGAGGTAGATTGGTATGTAATATTTGTGATTGGAGGCTATCAGGTATATCATTGGAAAACCCCACTTGCAGAAGATTTTGATCAGGTACTTTATATTCAGAGACCATTTTCTTTTCATCTTGGAAATTGTTGTTGCTCAACCATGGAATGTGCTTTGCTGACAGATTGAGCCCTTCATGCTGTTTTCAAAAGGAGCATGGCTCTTGAAGAGTTCTGTATCAGATTGACAGGTGATTCTTCCACAAAGTCAAAAGTATGCTTAATCTCAATCAGAGCAGAAATAATGTCTGTCATGTTCAACTTAAAAACGTCCACAATATTGACCACCCAGACCTCCAAGGCTCTAGAAATAGAAGTGGGAGTTATAGAGGGTGTACAGGATGTTGCTCCTCATCAAATAAGATCAAATGGATCTTATTTACATCTGTGTTTCCCTGCTTATTCATTACATCCTTGAATCAAGAAAAAAAAGAGGAAAGGGGCAATGGGGGGGGGGGCAGATTAATAATTTTTGCATCCATGCCTGTCAGCAGGTATAATTTAAGAAAATACTCTCTCCCATTCAGCCTCCAGCAGCATCTCATCTCAGATATGAGTGGGCATGCAAATGGTGCCCTCTTCGGTAAAGAGAAGTACTTAAACGTTTTGGGCTGGAATGATTCTGCTTCCACACTATCACTTTCTTTATGGCTGAATATCTGCTGGCACTAATAAAAATTCAAATGCATGTGCAAATCCTTCACCTTCTCCTTTTTTCCTCATCCTCCAATGACTGATCTGTCTGTTTTACCAGCAAAGTGCTGGTCAAAGTAGAAATCTGTTCTCTCTGCCTGATGTCTTTTAGAGCTTGACACACATTTGTGCATGCTTTCATGTACATTATGAAGGATTTTACCTCCTCTGACTCTGTAAATAAAAAGTGAGTGGCTTCTCTGAAACATGCTTCACAAATCATTTTACCAGGCATTGCCAGACCTGTATAAGCCCAGCAAAAACTTTCCTGAGGTCTGAAAACAGGAGTGTGGGTAGGGGATGCTTGCTTTCCACCTGAATGTCATGGGGGTGAATCAAATGATCTTCATTGTCCGATGAAAACCTAGGAGGCAAAGCTGGTGTGGGAAACTTCTCTACTATGGTGAGACAATTTATCAGAATTTTTGCAATGTCATAAAAGGGAAACATAAATGTGTAATCTTCATGTGGGGACAATGGCCGTGTCTTGTTCTTCAAGACAAAATAACTCAGTCAGCTAAGCAGCACTCCCATGAAACTGACATAGATGCCAAGAATGGAGTTGAGTACTTGGACAATATAAACCAGTGGTTCTAAACCTTTCTAGGGCTGAGACCCCTTGGTAATATTTGCCAAGTTGTGGTGACCCCCAACGGAGCACTGGACTCTGTGCGTAGTAATGGACTGGACTCAGGACTTAGTAATGCACTGAACTCTGGACTTAGTAATGTACTGGACTCTGGACTTATTAACACACTGGACTCTGGGCTTAGTAATGCGCTGGACTCTGGGCTTAGTAATGCGCTGGACTCTGGGCTTAGTAACACGCTGGACTCTGGGTTTAGTAACGCGCTGGACACAGGGCTTAGTAATGCACTGGACACTGGACTTAGTAACGCACTGGACTTAGGACTTAGTGACACACTGGACTCTGGGCTTAGTAACGTGCTGGACTCTGGGCTTAGTAACGTGCTGGACTCTGGGCTTAGTAATGCACTGGGCACATGGTTTAGTAACGCACTGGATTCTGGGCTTAGTAATTTGCTGGACTCAGGGCTTAGTAACGCACTGAAATCAGGACTTAGTAACGCACTTGACTCTGGGCTTAGTAATGCACTTGACTCTGGGCTTAGTAACGCACTGGACTCAGGGCTCAGTAATGCACTGGACTTAGGGCTTAGTAACGCACTGGACTCAGGACTTAGTTATGCACTGGACTCAGGAATTAGTAAGGCTTTGTACTCAGGACTTAGCAACGCACTGGAATTAGAAAATAGAAGCACACTCACAAGAATACAAGCCCTCCCCAGCCCCTGCTACCTGCTTGCCTGCTCTGTCTCCATGCAGCCTTCTCAGCCCCAGCTCTGCTATAACGCCTGCCTCCTACAGAGCCCACACTGTATGGGAGGCTGGAAGAACGCAGTGGCTGTGAATAGAAAAGTCCTGCTGTACACACTCCCTGGCCATAAGATGTCGCTGCAGCAGACAGGGAGTGTGTACAGCTGCACTTTTATATTCACAGCTGCTGCTGTCCTCCCGCTGACTGACACTGACACTGCTGTGCTAGGAGGAGGCTGAGCAGGCTCTCACCTAGTGCAGCAGAAGTGGATCCGTGACAGGAATCAATATGGACCTGTCAGCGCTGGAGGAAAAGGCAGAGATAAGTCTGTCATAATATGCATGAATGTTGTGCATACATGCACATTATGGCAAGAATTCCTGATCCTAGGGCTTTATTAGGTTCTGCTTTAAAACATCAAGTTAATGCACAAAATACCAAATGCTAAAGCACTGGTAAGGCACTATAGTGGAAGTGGTGTGTACTGGAAAGGTGTGAAAAGGCCCTAAAATTAATGCTGTGTCGGTTTACACCTATTTAGTCCAATTACATTAAGACATGTATGTGTGTGTGTAAGTATGTGTTTGTGTACATTTTTTTATATTTAGTTTTACTTGATTTTTTTTTACTTTTTAAATGTTTTTAACTTTTATTGCAACTGTTAAACTCTTTTTTTTACTTCACTACAACACACCCAGAAAACTAGCATTTTCAGAAGTTGGTCAGAGTGGCAGAATGACAGAATAATACTTTGTAAAACAGTAAACCTGATATAGTATATGTATATTTACACAATAATTAAATGTATCGGTTTTTAACAGGTGCTAAAAGGCATTTTACAAAATTGAGTTGCACTTTGTACACTAGATAACCATTAAATTTGATACTCCAATGAAATTCATTGACAAAATAACAAAATATTTATCTCCGACTGCCCAGATTAATGTTAAATAATGCTTTTTTGGCTACATGTTTTATTTCCTCTTTATTTGTATATATTTTAAACAAAACAGGTTGAAATTTAAGGAAACAACATATGAACTAACATATTTAATTCTCCTCACCACAATAATCACAATCTCATTACCCTGTTAGGTAAAATAACTGAAAGTTTTTACTAACACTATCATTTAAAAAAAAATAACGGGGGCGTGGCTTGGCGATGGCCGCGAGCGGACGCTAATCTCAGAGCTCTGTGCGTGCCGGGCGAACCATCGCACAGAACCGTTTAACAAGGGTACTTCACCTTCTCCCATGGGCCGGACTTCAAAGCAGAGCTCCCGCTCACATGACCCGCGGGCTTCCTCGTCACCAAAAAAGGACCTGGAGTCTTTTTTTCATAAGGCCGGCAGCTCGTCTTCTCGTGGAGCCAAGATGGCGACAGGCAGGGAGAAACGTGCTGTCTCCCCTCCCCCCTCCTCACCAGAATCGCTGCTGTCTGCACCCACTAGCAGGGGGAAGGAGTCTCCTGACCACAGTGACACAGAGGGAGAAGATCTGACGATTCCTACTACATTCCGCAAGTATTTTGCTTTATTGCCTACCAAATCTGATATTGCAGCCATGTTCACTAAATTGGAGACTACTCATAAACATGATATGGCAGAGTTGCGGGAGGGCTTGCATTCTTTCCACCAAAGGCTGCATACTGTGGAATCTGCTATGCCTGTGATTACCTCGGTGGTGGGGGAATTGCAGAAGTCTGTACAGCAACAATATCAGTATCACCATGATATGCTGTCTCACATTGATGATCTTGAAGATAGGAGCAGGCAAAATAATATCAGGCTGCGGGGCATACCAGAGGCCACGGGCGCACGTGATCTTAAAGCGACAGTGCTGGGCATATTCAACACCCTCCTTAATCGCCCTGTGACTGACCACCTTGAGTTGGACAGAGTCCACCGCACGCCTGGCTTCCGCAATGCGAACTCCCCGCTATTTACCCTCCCTGGAGCTAGAGGCATGGCCTGATCCTCCTGCTCCTGCCTTTTCGGCCCTCCCGGCACAGGATCTTTGGGTTCCGGTAACACCTAACCCCCGGAGGGGGAGAAGATCTTCTTCAAGACGTACCCCGCGTTGATAGCCCTGCTCCATGGGAGCGCTTGCTGATGCTGACATCGTGATCCTGGAAATACTGGAAACCATGGGTTTATTGTCCCCTACCTCACTGTACCCCATGTGGAACTCAGGTATCTACTGCTTGGCTGCACAAGTCTAGACTGCATCTAGTGTGATCCCATTAGCCTGCCACCGCTGGCGCACATCCCCTGCTCACGCAACACCTGACGATGATGTCTTGACGCCCCTAATGGCCTTTTTCTAGCTGATACTCATCCTACAACTGTGGCCGGTGGCGGCCAGGGTAGATCCCTACCACTGAGTGCCTTTTTTGTCTCTTTTTTTCAAAAACAATTTTTGTAAAAATCTTTTGGGTTTTTTGAGGAAAAAAACTAAAACAAAAGAAAGAGAAAAGGAGAACTTTTCCCCCCCCTTTTATTTATATATATATATATAAATATATATATATATATACATTGTTGTTTTACATGCTAGTCTCTTGTGCTGTTCGGTTCTGTTCATTTTTTGTTTCTTTTCATAGTTTCCTTCCTCGGAGCACATAGCCTGGGCCTTCCACAAATATTACATGGACCTTTACAATTTGAAAGGTGACTTGTCATCGGGTCCCCCTGCCCCGCCAGCTTCGGCGCTGCTGGCTTATATGCAACATACCTCTCTCCCGACACTCTCTCCATCTGCCATGCAGTCGCTGGAAGCACCATTCTCGTCTGAGGAAATCTCGGCTATTATTAAAACTCTTCCCTATGGTAAGAGCCCTGGCCCCGATGGTTATACGAGCGCCTTCTATAAATCCCTATGCGATACTATCCTTCCCATCTTGGTGCCGGCCTTCAACTCCATCTCGGAGTTCTGTCATTTACAGAAACAGTCTCAGGAAGCCCACATCACTGTCTTGCCTAAAGAGGGGAAGGACCCTTCCTTATGCGCCAGTTATCGTCCTATCTCATTGATCAATTTGGATCTGAAGATTTATGCTAAGGCAATAGCGGAGCATCTAAAGCTTTACATACCCTCCCTGGTCCATTTAGACCAAGTGGGCTTTGTCCCCTCTAGAGAGGCATGAGATAATGGGGGTGATTTACTAACCTAAACACACACACACACACACCAGGTGTGTGTGATTTTCACACAGCAAAACGTATTTATCAACCAAAAAGTCTCTAAAAGCATATTTCCACTTATGCCATATATGGAAAAATCATGCACATGATGCATATATAATGCTGCTTCACAGTTTAGACAAAAATGGTTAGCTCATGCATTTACATTCCTGCATTCATCAACACAAGCAACATAACATAGAGCTAATTTACACCACATTACCTTGCAATTCATTGCAGGGCTTTGCACAACTCATACCTCTCTCCCGACACTCTCTCCATCTGCCATGCAGTCGCTGGAAGCACCATTCTCGTCTGAGGAAATCTCGGCTATTATTAAAACTCTTCCCTATGGTAAGAGCCCTGGCCCCGATGGTTATACGAGCGCCTTCTATAAATCCCTATGCGATTCTATCCTTCCCATCTTGGTGCCGGCCTTCAACTCCATCTCGGAGTCCTGTCATTTCCCGAAACAGTCTCAGGAAGCCCACATCACTGTCTTGCCTAAAGAGGGGAAGGACCCTTCCTTATGCGCCAGTTATCGGCCTATCTCACTAATCAATTTGAATCTGAAGATCTATGCTAAGGCAATAGCGGAGCCTCTAAAGCTTTATATACCCTCCCTGGTCCACTTAGACTGGGCTTTGGGTGGGCTTTGTCCCCTCCATAGAGGCCAGAGATAATACCTCTAAATCGATCACACTAATGGCATACGCGAAGGACCGTGGTATCCCGCTATGTCTTCTTTCTATCGATACCGAAAAGGCCTTCGACCGCCTCAACTGGGATTTCCTTAAGGCCACACTGCAACACATTGGGATTCCCTCCTCTCCAAAATACTCGCCTTATACGACCGGCCATCTGCAAGGATTCGGATTAATGGCATTTTGTCACACCCCGTTGACATTTGGCCGTACTTGTATATTATGACAATGGCCGTACTTGTATATTATGGCCATGGACATCTGGCGGCGGCACTCCGCCTTAATCCGAACATTCAGGGAATACTGGTTGGGGATAGAGAGTTTAAGCTCAGCCTCTACGCTGATGATTTACTGTTATACATCACTAATGCTGTCGTGGCCTTCCCCTCCTTATTGCAGGAATTTCCACGCTTCGCTGCTCTTAGCAATTTCAAAGTCAATATGCATAAGTCGGAAGCCCCCAACGTCTCTTTACCCCTGGCACTAGTGACCTCTCTACAGAAATCCTTCGCCTTCTCCTGGGTCCCCGCCTGCATTAAGTACCTTGGTGTCCTCCTTCCATCAGATCTGAACTTGCTTTATGATCCAAACTACAAACCGATGCTTGCCCTTGTCTCTCGTAAACTATCGGAGTGGACTCATCTTAACCATACCTGGTTTGGACGTATGGCGCTATTCAAAATGGATATCCTACCCCGAATCTTGTACCTTTTTCAAACTATCCCCATATATTTGCCTCCTTTCTTTTTCAGCTCTCTGCGGTCCCTTCTCCTAAAATGTATTTGGTCTAATGCCCCAGCCAGAACTCGGTACACGGTTCTGATCCGACGTAAGCAATTTGGGGGAGTTGGTTTGCCACAGATTGAATTGTACCATAAGGCGGCCTTGCTCACCAGGTTACTGGATGCCATATACCACCACCCCAGGAAATTATGGGTTCAACTGGACCTTCTCATCTCACCTGCCCCCCCAACCTCGCTGCCTTGGCTAGATCCTGCTTCCCGACCACCTGTTGGGGTGTTACCTTACCTTGTTCGGACGCTTTTGCAGGTTTGGGACCGCCTTATAAAACGGTTCCCCCTTTCCTCTCGGCCGGGCCCTCTTACACCTATTATGGGGAATCGGGAGTTCCCCACAGCATTATCAGCATTTTTTGTGATGGGATAGGTGGTCCCTCTCTCCTTTGGGCACAGCATGGGGGAGGCTGGGACTGCACCCTCTCCAAGATCTTTTGGGAGACTCTCCAGCCTTACCGGGACAGTGGCTGGAATACTTCCAACTTCATGACTTTAGTGCCTTGATACACCGCACATGTCCCTTGCATAGGGCACTTACCCCGTTTGAACGCATATGTGTTGACCCAAATCCGCCTCTGCGCCCCCTGTCATTATTATATGGCCTTTTGATAGCATTTTATGAACAAGACACTCCCCCATATATGCGAGAGTGGGCCTCAGATATGGTCTGCTCCTTCTCTGCAAAAGAACTCTCTAAGTCCTTCCGTTTGACCCACACGAGCTCCATCTCCAGTATCGTACATGAGCGCAACTTCAAGATCTTATCTAGATGGTACTACTGCCCTACCCGCCTTCATGCTATCTACCCTTCGGTTTCCGACGTATGTTGGAGGTGCCTCTCCGGTAGAGGCTCAATGCTACATATTTGGTGGTCCTGCCCTGGGGTCCAAATGCTTTGGGCCGCCGTTTTTACTGAATACCGCCGCATGACGGGTGTACAGGTGGACTGCTCTCCTCAACTCGCTCTCCTCTCTGTGTTCCCGGGTTCTGTGCGCTCAGCCAAAATAGGGTTGTTGCAGTTCTTTTTGATGGCTGCCAGGGCGATCATACCGAGACTGTGGAAATCCCAGACAAGTCCAACTATAAATGACTGGTTGGCGGAAATTCACTCTATTTGTAGGCTGGAGGAACTTTCTGCTATGCTGTATGATAAATATGCTCAGTTTTATGAGGTATGGAGTCTCTGGCTCAATTCCTGTTCTTCCTCAGGGGAGAATGGGCTATCCACGTTAGGCACAGGCTCAATATAAACAGTTGTGCAGTATTGCAATAACCACATACTAACGATCTAGGTTTTGCCAGAATTGCCGGACGATGGGGACCCGGGGGATACATTCTACCTTTTCTACCTCTTTCCCTTTTCTCTTCTCTATATCTCTTACCTCCTTTCTTTTTTTCTCTCTTTCTTTTTCCGGTTTACTCTCCTTTTTTCTTCCATGTAATGGGAGTACTGTTGCTATCTGGCACCTACTAGGCCTCTATACGCTGTTATTACATGGTTGGCCCGGAGACGGGTCGTGCACAGATAAGTGTTATGTACTATGGAGAGTGGCTCCTCTACTAACAGCCTGCACAACCTCGTTCATTGTGACAGGTTTTTGTATTACAAGACAATTCATTGTATTGTATGTAAGATGACGGATGCCCTATACGCTTCAGTGCGCCATTTGTATATGGCAATACTGATATATGCACCTATACTCCCCGTTTGCTGTGTTTTGTTTTGTTGTGTGTACTTAATATGGATGTGCAAAACTTTTTCAATAAAAAACATATTAAGTAAAAAAAATAACTTCAGATAATTTTAAATCAAATATATTTAAAGTGACACTGAACTTGGGATTTAAATCTTACAAATATATTTAAAAAAATTACTTCAACATTTTTTAAATCAAATATATTTAAGAGTTATATCTTAAAAATGCATTAAATCTTAATAATCCATGGATATTGATTACAGGACCCACAGTAAAATGTGCTTTTTATGGTGCATGGGTCTCCTCTGTCAGTAAAACTGAAAATTGCTGTGAAAATGTGTCTTGCAACAATTTATTTACTGTTTCAGGTTTTTAAAATGTATTTACCAGTGAATCTATCACAAGTTAGTAAGTGCCAGTGTTTTGTTAAAATGTCTCATTAGTTGAATCTCAAATATTGACTGTAGGGAATGCTATTCATTGCTTTAGGAGTACTATTTGCATTTAATATAGTGTTTCCTCCTGTTGGTTTCCTAAATAAAGTTGTGGAGATAGATTTATCTGCCTGGATTGTAACCTCCATATCCAAAAAAATTTAATTTGTTTATCCCTATTAATGGAAACTTGAGTTTAATTGTGTTGGTTTTTCACAAACATATGTAGTTGTTCAAGCGTGTCCATCCTAATCATAAAAATATAATAGATATATCTTTGTCATAGTAATATGTGGCGTATATTGTCTGACAAAATCTCATCAGACATAGGTTCCTGTTAGACATGTGCGCCGGAAAAAAAATGTGGTTCATTTCGGATTTTTTATTATTTCATTTTTCAGGATCCGAATCCGAAAGTCAATTTGTTTCAGGATTTGGGCAAATCTGAAATTTTCGTTAATTTCGGATGAGTTTGATGATATTTATGAACAAATTCTCATTACAGCAAAGTGTTATTAGAAAAAAAGTGACATTTCTTTTTAACTTTTGAAAGTCCACAGAGACAAAAAAAAGTGCATGGCTCCCCCCAATTCATACCCGACCCTCTAAGTCTGGTAGGAATTTTAGGGGGAACCCAAATGCCAAAAAATAAAAATTGTGGGGTCCCCCCTAAAATCCCTTACCACACCCTTGATCCAAGCAGCAACCTGGCAAAGCAGGAAAGGGGGATGAGCGTGCAGCTCCCCCTTCTGCACCATACCAGGGCACATGCCCTCAACATGGGGAGGGTGCTTTGCCTTCTGAATGAGTAAGGGGTAATTGTTACCCTTACTCATTGACCAAATGAGTGGGACCCCTGGCAGTGCACCTTGTCTCCATGTGAATGAGGACATGAGCCTCTTCCCAACAACCCTGGCCGGTGGTTGTAGGGCCTGCGGGCAAGGGGGTTTATAGGAATCTAAGTGCCCCTTTCATAAAAGGGGGCACCCAGATGCTGCCCCCTTTTGAATGAGTAAGGGATAGTTGTTACCACCTCCTCATTAACCAAACACAGCAGAATTGTAAATAAACACACCACACCATTAAAAAATTCCTTTATTTGAAAAAAAACACAACACATGTTTTTGAAAAGTCTTTTACTTAAAAAATGTAATCCACAGGTTGATCATTGTCCAGTGATGCAGATCCCCGGAAATCACAATGGACGACGGCTGCGGACTGGCTGGAAAAACAATACCCAACGACGCCGACACGACTGATCCTGATGACCTCTTGTCGCAAAATGACAACTCTGAGCTGAATGTCAACAAATGGACAAAGCGAGTCGTGATGTCACAGGACTTGTTCTGCCCCTTTGTTGACATTTGGGAGCAGAACTGTCATAATAACAACTCTTCTCCCAAATGTCAACAAAGGGGAGGAATACTTTATGAAAGGGGCACCCAGATTCCTATAAGTGCCCCTGCCCACAGACCCCCACAACCACTGGGCCAGGGTTCTAGTGAAGA
Organism: Nanorana parkeri; assembly: GCF_000935625.1. Taxonomy (NCBI): domain Eukaryota; kingdom Metazoa; phylum Chordata; class Amphibia; order Anura; family Dicroglossidae; genus Nanorana; species Nanorana parkeri. The sequence continues at coordinate 39,785 of NW_017308142.1, read as the reverse complement.
GGCCCTTGTACTCATCGACATGGGGGAAAGTGCTTTGCCAGCTGGGACCCCCTGGCAAAGTACCTTGTCCCCATGGGTCCCAGCTGGCAAAGCACTTTCCCCATCTTGCGGACTGGCAGAGCTATTCACTGCTAAAAGGAAGAAACTGTAAGGCCTGAACTTATCATCTATACATAATGTAACATGGGCATACTGGAAGCCATTTTGTTCTTTCTGTTCTATAAGTAAGTAAGGTGAGTTTCAGTTCATTGTTTCAAGCAAAAATAATTTTGACAACAGCCATTCTCAGACCCTTACAGCATGGATTCCCAGGTTATACATTTTGGGGAGTCTAGTTGTACCAGACAGCCACAAGATACCATTGAGGATTGTCCCACTGCTGATCGCCCCCTGCTGGACACTACCCTAGGGGACGTGCTTGTGTCTCTTGGGTGCTCCCTGCATAGAGATGTGCTTTTTGCTGCTGAGAAGGGATGTTGACGCCCTGGGAGACGGAGTCGTCCACGTCGAGGACAAGATGGGGGATTATGCGGAGGCCCATAACGATCTTCTCGTCTACCAACTGGCACAGTCAGGTTCTCCGTTGGGGATTAATGGCGGTTAAGATTGTACAGCGCTCCTGCACTTGTATCACGCTGCCGTTCAGAGGCGACACCCGGAGCTTTAGGAGAAGCTGCAGGCTCTCTACATCCGCGTCTTGTCACCGTACTGCTCTACAAAGATGGCGCCGGTGTAGTCGGCTGCCGTCACGACTGCTCTGCAGTCGTGTAAGCATTTCACTGCATATCATACTTGTACGATTGTGTATGTGACAAATAAAATCTATCTATCTATCTATCTATCTAGATACTAGACTGACATGGTACCAGTCTGCAAAATGTATGAAGATGCCATGTCTTCAGCTTAACAAAGGACAAAGAACAATTCACCATCATATTTTTTTTTTCTTTCTCATCTTTTCAACATTTGAAAAATAGTTCATAATAAAGATTATCTAGCATATAGTATTATTATTTGCCCAGATTATTATAACCAATGATTTCAATTGTAATATTATTATTGCATGTGCCTAAATATTTGCCTAAGTAATTTTGGGTGATAAAAGTTAGGATAAAGTTTGGGAGGGGGAAGACAGGAACTGACACAAAAAGCTGAGACTGAGAACAAAGAAGGGATGAAAACAGGACAAGACTGGAACATCTGACAAAGTATACCTGTCCTATATTGACCCAAAGTTGTAATCTCTGAAACCAAAGAATTTCCAGATTAGTGGTAAAGTATAACTGTGCATTTATCTGTAAGCAATTTCTGCTAGCTATATACCTGTATACCCATTTAAGCCATTTAGTTTGATCATTCAGTTATATAGTGTTAGCATCGATACTGAATTGTAATTTTGGCTTAAAATGTTCTCTATTTCAATTTTTGGGGATCTCAATTCTATGAAGCCAATTTCAGCTTCTAGACAGTGGTTTATGTTTAACAGGACGGGTTCCACTCAGAACAGGCCTCGCCATGGTTTGACCAAAGAAATTGAGTGCACGTGCTCAGCATCATATTAGGAGATTGCCTTTGGGAAACAGACGTATGAGTGCTGCCAGCATTGCTGCAGAAGTTGAAGGGGTGGGGGGGTCAGCCTGTCAGTGCTCAGACCATACGCCACACACTGTATCAAATTGGTCTGCATGGCTGTCGTCCCAGAAGGACGCTTCTTCTAAAGATGATACACAAGAAAGCCCGCCAACAGTTTGCTGAAGACAAGCAGACTAAGGACATGGATTACTGGAACCATGTCCTGTGGTCTGATGAGACCAAGATAAACGTATTTGGTTCAGATGGTGTCAAGCGTGTGTGGCGGCAACCGGGTGAGGAGTACAAGGGCAAGTGTGTCTTGCCTACAGTCGAGCATGGTGGTGGGAGTGTCATGGTTTGGTGCTGCATGAGTGCTGCCGGCACTGGGGAGCTACAGTTCATCGAGGGAACCATGAATGCCAACATGTACTGTGGCATACTGAAGCAGAGCATGATACCCTCCCTTCGGAGACTGGGCCGCAGGACATTATTCCAACATTACAACGACCCCAAACACACCTCCAAGATGACCACTGCCTTGCTAAAGAAGATGAGGGTAAAGATGATGGACTGGCCAAGCATGCCTCCAGACTTTAACCCTATTGTCAGACGTCCCAGGGAGCTAGTGGTGAGATGAGGAACCCACTGGCAGTAAGCAGCTGACAGTCCAGAAACGCGGTACAAGTTTAGGGATAATCCAAGAGGGGTAGTCAATGTCCAATCCGGGTCGAGGCAGGCAGCGAAGGTTAAACGGTGGAAGACAGTCCAAGGGTCGGTAATCGGGAAGGATACAAAGGGGAAACAGGCAATAGGAGGATCAGCAGGGAGGCTAGGTGTTCACCATAAGGTGGAATAACTCAGCAATAAGCCAGAGCTCAGGCCAGGTTTTTATAGCCAGGGGAGGTAGGACCACTCCCTGGTCACCGAGGCAACCAGGAGGCCTCCCTCCCCGGAACCAATGGCAGGCAAGGAAGATGGAAGGTGTGTACTGGGAACCTCCCCCAGCAAGGCTCACACCTGATAGCCAGATGATGCAGGAATGCTATGCTCCCGAGGATGCACGCGCAGCCTGCGTACTGCGCATGCGCACACGCCGCGTGACTCGTGCGTGCGTACCTGCACCACGGGCACCAGGTGTTCTACCCAGCTGAAGGGGAACCCGTGCCGTGCCCGTGGTCCCAGAGTAGAGGTAATACCCCCTGCTTCCTGACACCTATTGAGCATCTGTGGGGCATCCTCAAATGGAAGGTGGAGGAGTGCAAGGTCTCTAACATCCACCAGCTCTGTGATGTCGTCATGGGGGAGTGGAAGTTGACTCCAGTGGCAACCTGTGAAGCTCTGGTGAACTCCATGCCCAAGAGGGTTAAGGCAGTGCTGGAAAATAATGGTGGCCACACAAAATATTGACACTTTGGGCCCAATTTGGACATTTTCACTTAGGGGTGTACTCACTTTTGTTGCCAGCGGTTTAGACATTAATGGCTGTGTGTTGAGTTATTTTGAGAGGACAGCAAATGTACACTGATATACAAGCTTTACACTCACTACTTTACATTGTAGCAAAGTGTAATTTCTTCCGTGTAGTCACATGAAATGATATAATAAAATATTTACAAAAATGTGAGGGGTATACTCACTTCTGTGAGATACTGTATATATACATGTTTAACATTTAACAAAAATTCATTCAGAATGACATTTGGAAAAAAATTCAGATGCATCTGAAATGGATACATTCGGATTCGTTAATTTTCAGTCGGATGCATCCGAATGTCCAAAATTAGGAAATTTTTTATGAATCTCAATTCGGAACAAAATGAATCGCACATGTCTAGTTCCTCTTCCCATCCCCCAGGTACAAGTTATCATAGGAGGGTGCACATGTGCCCACGCCTGTACTTGAAGGTAATGGGAATCCTCAAAAATAAAGATATTACACATGAGAATATGTTGTAATAATTCAAGTATGAAATTACTATATGGCCAAATCAGCTTGTAAAAAGTCAAAATATTTTCTCACCTTTGGAATTAAGTATGTTGCTATATAAAGCTTCAACATCTTGGCTACCAAACAAGAAACCAAGGGTACACGTAACATGTCAACGTTTGATATCCAAATATTCCAATGTACTTTTGGAGTTGATTACATTGTAACAATGTCTGTTTATGTGCAGAATAATGGGGTAAAAGTACCTTGCCATGTGTGTCTTGTATGTGAGACCCATCTATTTTACCTTACGTGTTATTAGCATCACCAATTGTGTTTAAATTGTCACCCTGTGATTTACCATAGTGACGTTGAGAAAACTGTTTTATGTTCATGCGCCTGCTGCTAAGTTGTTTAAACCTTTTACGTGCTTTGCCACCAACCCTTAGGATATTGATTAAGTTGGATGCCTGTGAGGAGAGAGAAGAAAGATAGGAAACATCAGACTCATGTTCTCCTTCATTATTGCCTTGGAACCCAGGTTTGTTTTAGAATTAATGTATTGATTCTTTGTCCATTTATAGCATTAATGTATGGGTGCGAATACACTGCTGGCCATAGAACAATGTACATGTACATCCTTCCAGAACAATGGGGATGTGGACCAGCCATTTATCGACAGTGGCCAGTCTGCTGGTGGTTAAAACACATTCATGCATAATTTAAATGTTTTCAAGATGTCATTGTAATAAAGATGATTCTTAATAATCAATGACTTTGACTGTTTAAACCAGTAGTTAAATAAAGATATATCAATACAAAAGGTTGTTTTTTGGTTTAATAAACCAAAATGCCTTTATTTATGATCACATTTTTTAAGTATACAGGTGAAACTCGAATAATTAGAATATCGTGCAAAAGTAATTGCAGTAAGTGCTGCAAAAGGGGCCCAAACCAAGTACTGAGTACATATGCATGCTTGTACTTTTCAGAGGTCCCATATTGTTCTATGTACAATCCTTGTTTTATTGATTGCATGTAATAATCTACTTTTTTGAGGTTGTGGATTTGGGGTTCTTGGGGTTTTCATGAGCTGTAAGCCATAATCATCACAATTATGACAAATCACGGCTTGAACTATCTTGCTTTGCATGTAATGAGTCTATCTCATATATCAGTTTCACCTTTTAAGTTGCATTAGTGAAATAAATGAACTTTGCACGATATTCTAATTATTCGAGTTTCACCTGTACAATGAAAATCAATGCTTTTTATGCAGAAATACAGACAATTCTTAAAGGTTAAAGCAAGTCTTACCATAAGCTCAGGAGCTTCCCAAGATTTATATCTGTACTCTGTGAAAATGACTATTTATATAGATTAGAGTTACCATCACTTTATCAGTCCTGCTTTTAATGAGTGGGAAGCACAACATATGTACTGTATATACTGCAACCACATAATGCAGTTCTGTACAACTAATCCCACAGAGCTCCTAACAGCATAACTGCTAACTATGTTGCTTGTTCTTCAGAGAAATTAGGTGAGTTGAATGGTTCTTACACCTTTCTGGTCCTTTTGTAATTCCCTTGCACATGTAATAATGACAATTAGGACACTCTTGAAATGGATGACTGGGTGCAAATATAACTAGGTACTACTCAAGCACTATAAAAGATAAAAACAGATAAATAAAAAGTTGAAGAATGAGGAAATACAGCAATACACGTTATGCATGTAAGTAAAATAAAGGCACAGACACACAGTAAAAAAGATGCATAAACTCTTTAATATATATATATATATA
>NW_017308142.1:26687-34256 GCF_000935625.1 Nanorana parkeri | reverse complement strand
TATATATATATTAATTTATGAAAAAAAGTGAAAACTGTTTAGAATTGAAGAGGGACTTAAAACTTTGCAAGAACGTCTATCACATTCGTAATGGTACTTTGCATTTCTTCTAGCCCTGTTCCATCGCGTCTTATTTCTTTGCTGCAGTGCATGACCTCAGCCATCAATTTTGAGAGCGTGACTCCAGCAGGTTTTTGTTGATTCCTGATTTTTAGTGAAAATCATTGAAAAATCCAACAGTACATACCAGAGCTTGTGATATCATGCGGTACAGGTATATTGGATGGCAAGAACAGCACAGGCGCGCTGATGTAAATCTCCTCAATAACCACCACTTCTTCCTCCTTTGTCTGCCTGACTCTCATTTTCATGATCACCTTACTGCCAAAAAAAAAAAAAACAGGACAGGAATGTGTTAAATGTAATGTTAAATTCAAAATAGTGAATGAGTATGTGGAAAAAAGTTAATATACACATGCCATATATAATGCAAGCAAAGTAAATTTTTTGGCTTTCTTTAATAGAGATTTTAAATGGAATGTAGTATTTTAAAAAGCTTGTAACAACCAGTTATATAGCGTGAGCTGGTTAAAAATGGCCGAACGCACAGGAAGTCACAACAAGTCATGAAGTATACGTATGATTAGAGAAATGGGCAGAAGCTTGTCAAAAATGCATTTAAGAAATGTTAGGACTGTGGGTTTGCTGTACTTAAGGGATTGTTTGTTTTCCAAAGTGAATGTGAACTTAGTTTAGTAAATATAGTGAAACCATGTTTTCTTCAATCAACCATCACTGCTAACAAAAATTATGTTTTATTTCACACTTACATGATTGTGTATGCAAAATTAACACAATTTTGCTTTTGTTTACCAACATTTACTTTGCAAAGCGAACATTTATATTGGTAAGTGAACAGCCCAAATCAATCCCCAATTTTCTTTAAGGTTTCTCCTTAAATCTTTTCTAATATAGTAAGGCTTGTTTTTTGTTCTTCCAAATTACTTTATTTTTTGTTAAATAATTTGAAATATTTTTTTCTGCAGATATCTATTTGTAAATGCTTGTAATTACTACAAAGTAATATGTTGCCTAACCCTTTTGCTGCTACCGACGTACAGTATGTCATACGTCGGTGGCACCAGGCCCGTTTAAAAAGACAAAGCCACCAGGACCCTGTTTACAATTGTAAAGCCAGCAGTCGGCTTTACAATGGAAGTGATTCTCGTGGCTCAGCTGCCCTCAGATCGCTTCCATGGGCTGGTGAAGTGCCTACCCTCCATCAGACACCCCTGTGGTGTTTCCCAGACTCCGCTGCCCCTCCTGCGGGCTTGGGACCGGCATGTCAGACTGGAAGCCAGGGAGGAGAGCAGCAAACTTCCATTCACCAATCTCCTCCTCGTTCTATGGGACTGGGAGCAATGCACAGTACGTCACTTCCAGTCCCATAGCTGACAATTACCGAAAATTAAAAAAAATAAGTTTCCCCTATATTAAATGATAAAACATTTATTATTACCCAATTGTTTGGTAAAATATAAAAGACGGGGTCACATTAGGTAAAAAGACACCAAACACATCAAGCCTTAAAATTGCGCGTGCCCCCAAAACCTCAAAAAACTACAATACCCCAAATTGGCCATAAGCGACACTTTGAAAGCTTTTACCGCTCATCAGCTTAGTGTCATCAGTGATTAATTGCCCTAAAATTATTGCTCTCACTGTTACGTTTGTGATGATGTGTAACATGCGCATCTGATGCGTTTTTACGTTTATATGTACGTAAACGTGGGGATGGGGGACTTAAATGTTTTTTTACTTTTTGTATATGTACCTTTTTTCTTTTTTTTTTACTTTTGTTTACACTTAATGTCATTGCTATCACATAGGCGGGTAACAATCCCCCTATGTGATAGCACAGGCACAAAGACATGTCCTCTTTATGGAGACATTAAGGGTCTCTAAGACCCCTAATGTCACCTGGGGACCCCCAAAGAAGCTGATGAAGCCAGAGATCTGATTCATCAGCTTCTTCTCTCTGGCTATAGCAGCCAGATGACTGACAGAACATACAAGCGTCCATCGGCTATAGAGCCACCGATTGTTTGTATGTCAAACAGCCGGTAACGGCTCCTCACAACGGACAAGTTTTCTCTGACCATGCGCTCGCTAGGGGGCACTCGTGAGCAGAAACAAAAAGCCTTCTATTTATGGCAACCTGCCAATGTGAGTTTGCCGTCTGTCCGTTTTTTTACAATGGACTTAAACATTTTTTTTTTCTTTTTGTATATGTAACTTTTTTTAACTTTTTACATTTTTTTACACTTAATGTCATTGCTATCACATAGGGGGGTAACTAATTTTTGTCACCATTTCATGGATGCACGCAATTTTTAACCTGGGCATGTTGGGTATGTTTTTACTCTTGATAACCTCATCTTTTACATTTTACATAACATTTGGTATTATATTGTGTTTTGGGGCACTAAAATTAACTTAACTGCATTTTTCACAAAATGTTTGGGTTTGATAAAGAGTTGTGCTAATATTGTGCAAAATAAAAAATTGCAACTGCCAACCTTTTATTCTACAGGGTCTTGGCTTTCAGAAAATATATAATGTTTGGGGGTTTGAAGTAATTTTCAGGACTAAAATGTAGATTATAACATGTGTGCAAAAAAAAAAAGAAAAAAAGGCCATGGCAGTGAAAGAGTTAGTGCATTGTATTTTTGCAGTGTTACTAAGGTTCCTGTAGCTTCTTTTGACCAAAGGACAGGCACAGGGGACAGACCTAGCATGCATTTTTTATTCTAATGTTCAGCTGCAGAATTACACATACAGAAGCCTAAACCTTTTTTTCTGAAAAAAACTAAACATTTATGAAATCACTAGAGAAGGTATAATTCATTCTATTGTGAGGATGTATTTTGAAAAAACAGTGACATATGGTTGGGTTTTATTTTGTATTTCGAGTTCATTACAACAGTAAACTTTAGACAGAAATTCTGTTAAAATATAACATCTATATTTTCTGCATATATTTACAAAGTACTCATTATACTTTTTAGATTGTTGTTTTTACTTATTTTCTGCATTAAGGATAGGCTTCTGAATGTAAATGATTTATAGCTGAATCCCCTCTTTTACTAACTGATGTATCGTATAGACAGCAAATTATAGACTGCATAAATAAATGTTTTTGTCAAAGTGAAATATACTCTAAAATAAGAAAGATTTTAAGCAGCCTTATATAAAGTTGTTTTTTTATTAATTTATATACATAGAAAGAACCAAGTAAGAGTTTGTTTGCATTCCATTTAAAAAGAAAAAAACTGAAGTGTTACCTGTGCAGACATGTGAAATCTATGTAGGACCCCAGATTACATTTTAAAGATCTCTAGGTTTCCTTCACTTATGTTCAAACCATGTAAGCCATGTTAAAAATGTGGTTCTGTTTTCTTACTTTAACTTAATTTATTGGATTATGTGTCTTCTTATCCCAACATAATCTCTATTTTCTGTTTTTATTACTAACTGCCATAAAATATTTTTTTTACTGTATATGCAGCCTAGGTGCAATACAGTAATAAATAACAAGGGTTTAATTAGGCTTTAAGTCAGAAAATCTATAAAAAGGGACCCTGAGAGTAACTGAGAGCTGAAGTAATTTTATTTAGTCAAAAACATTTTTTGTTTCTTGATCACGGTGGGGAACATGGAGAAATCTATGCAAGGCTTATATTACTGTTTTTCCCCCACAAAAACTGGCAGGAGTCCTTACTAGGGGCAAGCTTCAGTTTCAGGTTAAGTGTGAGTTTGAACTAAACTCAAGTCATCAGAGTCATGGGAAAATGGTAAAGTAATGTGGTCAAATCCTACCAAAGCAAACAATTACCAATAAAGCATTTCTGGCCTTTGAACTGTTGTCAGGAGGATCAATAATGGGGGTTTTCTTATGCTCCAAATTGTGGAAATGTCACCAGCACACCAGTCCTTTTAGGATATGTAGAGGACGGCAAGGCTGGGTGGTTAAAGGCGGATATATTTTGTCACTCTTTGGGCTGTGGTCCCCTTAAGGGGCACCAGAGGGTTAACCTTCCTGGCACAGAAAGTAGCTGAAAAGGTTAGCAACTCCAGGGGGGAGTGTGGGAGTTGAGGAGAAAGGAATCAGCTGTGACTAGTGAGAGAGAGACCTGGTGGATTGCTGCAGTGCTGCAGGACTAATATTCCTGGGAAGGGATTTTCCCCTCCCTCTAAAATTCAGGGTTCCCAGCAGCTTTCTGTCAGTGTATGTTGGAGAGTCCTGGAGTAGATAGGGAAAACTGAGAGTGTGTGCATGGAGAGAAAGTTGCTGCTACACTATAAAGAACTGCTGAAAAGTGCTATTCACAGTTGTGTTATACACAGTCAGTGGGGGTGATTTACTAACCTAAACACACGCACGCACCAGGTGCGTGTGATTTTTACACAGCAAAGCGTATTTAGCAACCAAAAAGTCTCTATAAGCATATTTCCACTAATGCCATATACGGAAAAATTGGAGACCTGGAGCAGATAGGGAGATCTGAGAGATTATTTGTATTTTCTGCTATACTGTACAGTGCTGAACAGTACTATTCCCATAGCTGTATTACGCAACATTACAGTGAACTGCATTGCAGTGCAAATAACAGTCATTTCTAAGACTATCATTATATTGTTTCCAGCCCTCACAAATGGAGATACCAAGAACAAAAAAAATCATAATCAAAAAAATCTAATCATGATGCAACATATTTAATTAATATTTTTGAAAACTTAGATAAATAATGTAAAAAACCATCACCAGCGCAGGTGCCCAATCCATTACGTATATAGCATATATGCCCCGGTGTTGAATCATTACATGTTATCCTAATCTATTTTGGCATATTTATGTATCTGGAAAACTTAAATGCCTGATATACAATAGATGAATTTATGGATCTATGAAGGAATTTTTCGTGTAGATATATGAAGTTTTCCAGATACATAAATATGCCACAATAGATTAGGATAACATGTAATTATTAAACACCGGGACATATGTACTATATACCTAATGGATTGGGTACCTGCACTTGGGGCTATTTATTGGGTAATTTTAGGTAGTTTTAATTATGTGTAGGTTGGAATTTATGTATGGAATAGGGTGATTTTTTTTACATTATCAACGTATTAAAAAATATGAATGAAAAATGTTGCATCATGATTAGATTTTTTTCATTATGAATTTTTCTGTTTTTGGTATCTTCATTTGTGAGGGCTAGAAACAATATGTAATATAAATACACAGGTTTAGTATATGCAATGTGTCATAATATTGTAGCAAACTTATAGTGCTTCAAACAATGTAAGAAAATGTATAACTTCAAACAAAATAACAAACTTATATGCTTAAAATTGATGATGGCAGACTCTTATATGCATTGTAGATCTGTGACTAAAGTGTTCCACCATAATCAATTTTAAGCATATAAGTTTTTACTTTGTTTGAAGTAATACATTTTGTTACATTGTTTGAAGCACTATAAGTTCGCTACAATATTATGACACATAGCTTATACTAAACCTGTGTATTTAGATTAGATATTTAGTTGGCTTCAGAGCGTGATACATTTTTCACATTTATTATTCAATTATTATTCTGGTTACATTCGAATTAGTGCTTGCTGCTTTAGTGAGTAGCTGAGCATGACATTTATTAATATTATGACTGGAAACAATATAATGATATTAATGTGAGGAGTTTCCTCCAAGGACAGAACAATACATTATAATGTTTTATATTGCATGATCGGTTTTTCCTATTTACTAACTGCCCTTATTAACATTTCTAGGACTACTTTTGTGTGCATGTATCAGCAACAGCTTCAGTTGCTCTCTAGCTGCTGCCCCCCCCTTGCAGTTTAGTTGCCGCTAAACCATAAGTTGCTTCTGCAAAGTGCTACATACACAGTGGTGCTATACATTGGCAATGTGTGTTAGAGACTTTTAGAGCTGACACAGTGTTTTCAGGGAGAGCTAGTTGCTGCTATATTATACAGTGCTGAACAGTGCCATATTGTTCCACATTACAGTAAACTGCAGTGTGAAAGGCTAAATGGTGTGTACCCTTTTGTTCATGGTGCTGTGCTATATTGCTGTGGATTGCAGTTGGTGAACTACATAGTATTGTATATCCCCCTCTCTGTGTCCATAGTGCATAGACACAGGCCTAAAGGGAGAGGCATAAGTTCTGTACGTGCAGCTAGTAGGGGGTTCTGCATCTGTAAATTAAAAAATGCACCTAAACCATTTGATTCACCCTTCGGAGTGAAGACTGTTGGGTGTTCAGACTAGACCATTGTCCAGATCTTGCACGATTTCTTTTTTCTTTTATTTTCTGTGAAACATACTAAGGATATTTATATACTCGCATAGTATGAATCAAGTCTGTGCAATATTTCTGCCTTTCTTTTTCTGTGAAATAAAACATTCTGCTTGGCCTAACCCTCTTAACCACTTCATGCGGGTTCACGTAAATACACGTCATCCATTTGAAGTAGTTAAACCAAGAACATGGCTGCTACTGCATCCGTGTTCTAGGTATTGTTTTAAACAGCAATTGCTGTTTATGTGCAAGTGATCTGGCAGTGATCATTTGTACCGAGCAGTGTTGTGTGGTCCCACTCCGCCAGCTGCACAGACGTCAGCTTCCCCAGGCTCTGCCCGGGTCCTGCACGGCGGGTCTCCCTTGACAGATTAGAGGGTGATCAGCATGCTTCTAGCTGCTGATTTCTCCTCCGATCACTGGACCTGGAAGTGATGTGTATTACATCACTTCTGATGTCTCTGTGCACCTTATCTCACTCTTATAGCCAGGAGAAGAAGTTGGTAAAGCAGATCTCTGTTTCATCAGCTTTTTTGGGATCCCTTGCTGACATTAGGGGTCTGAAAGATGATGTCTCCATAAAGAGGACCTGTCACATCCTATTTGCTATTACATAGGGGGCTTGTTATTCCCCTATGTGATGGCAATAAAGTTGGGTGTAAAAAAAAATAAAAACAAAAGAAACATAAAAATGCCAAATATTTTTTTAAAGTCCGCTGCCCCTCGCATGCACGCACATACAATGCAAACAAGCGTAGGGTGCACCTACATTCAAAAACGAAAATTGTGCCACACATGTTACATATCGCCATGAACGTCGGAGTGAGAGCAATAATGCTAGGGCCATCGGCTACTGTTAACACTAAACTAATGCTCAGTAAAAGCTTTTAAAGCATCATCTATGTGGAATATTGGGTATTGTCATTGTTTGCGGTTTCACGGGAGCACGCAATTTTAAGGCTTGACATGTTTCCTATCTATTTACCAAATGTGACCTCATCTTTTATATTTTACCAAAAAAATTGATATTCTATTCTGTTTCTGTGCACTAAATTCCATTTTAGTGTATTTTAGCCAAAAAATACAAGTTTGATAAACGTTTGCGCAAATACAGTGCAACATAAAAAATTATTCTGCAGGGCCTCTGCTTTCAGAAAATATATAATTTGGGGGGGGGG
>NW_017308142.1:20894-26648 GCF_000935625.1 Nanorana parkeri | reverse complement strand
CTTTTTTTTAAGCCAATAATTCAGATTTTATTGTGTGTGCAAATAGTAAGAAATTGCTCTAGTAAGGTTAAATAGACTTTAGGAAAGAAGACTCACAACTCCAGGCAAAAAGCTTGACTGTCTCTTCTTGAAGGAGTGATCATGGGGACTTCTTAAGTTGTGATTGTTTTGTTAGATGATTCTCCAGTTTCAGACAGTCGCAGAACAAGTGCAGATGTAAACAATTGCGAGCTTTCCCAAAACAAGTGCAAAACACGCTCAAAACATGTGCAATCGGAAAAATAGTGCAAGCTCTGGTCAAAACAGGTGCACATATTAAAAGGAGAGGCTAAACAGATTTGCACATAAAAACGTTCTAAGAGGCTAAAACTGTCGCAATTGCTTTGATAAACTCCCCCCATTGATTAGGCCACTTTGTGCACAATATTTAACCAGTTGTTCTAGGCCCCATTTTAAATAGGATCACTACCAGCCAGATATTAATTTAGAAATCAATGTTCGAGTGTAAATTGTTGGCAGAAAAAGGCCCCAAAATATTGCATAAGTGTTTATGTAATCACTTGTTTTAGGCTCCATTTTGAACAGTATCCCCAACAGCCATTTTAAAATCAAAAAGTCATCATAAGAGTGTAATTATTTGACAGAAAAAAGTTCCCAAAACATTCTAATGCCTACATGTGCAGTATTAAATCACTTGTTCTGGGCCCCACACCAGCCATTGAAATTAAGAAATCAACATTAACTGAATGAAACCCACAAAATAATGTAGTGGCTCTGTGAACAGTATTTGATCACTTGTACTAGGCACTACTTTGAACAGGACCCACTCCATCCATTGTAAAATCAAGAAATAATTATTTGAGTCTAACTTATTCATTGAAAAAGTCCCCAAAACATTATACCGCCTATGTTCACAGAATTTAATCAATTATATAATGCCTCATTTTGAACAGGACCTCCACCAACTAGATTTTATTGTAGAGCATCAGGATCTAACTCTCCCTGGAAACACTCTTCCTGGGAAAAATCTCTACCTGCTCTGCTTCAGCACTGTACAACACACTGTTGTGACTCAGTGTAGATATGTATGTTTTCAGCAATGGCCACCAGAATATAAGGCCTCACTCACAGCTAGGCATCGCAAATGTGCAAATTTGTGTGCAATTGTTTTCCTAATTTGCCTGACTGCCGAATTGATTTCTATGGGATTCTGAAAGTGCATCAAACATGGAAAAGAAGTGCATGTAGCAAAATCTGCGACAAGCGTTCCAAGTTTTTTCTTCCACGTTTGTGTGCATTTGAACAAACTTGGAGGAAAACCATGTATCTTCCTGGCCGCGTTTTGGGTGCCATTAATAATACTAGAACCATAAGCGTGTTTCTTTTAATTTGCACATTTCGTTACCGCGCGTCAAGATGCCAAGTTTTTCCACATTTGACGCACATTAAGGAAATGCTCAGGTGTAAATGAAGCCTAACTGTACCTGGAAACAGATATTTCTCCCTAATCTCCTATACCACTGTACAACATTATTTCTTTGAATATTTTTTGATTCATTGGGAATACCTGCCTAAGAGGCAATTCATGGAATGTTGGGTTGTGGTTTTGAAGTGTTTTTGTGTGCTATGTTCTTATATTTTATTAAACTTTTAAAACAATGCCGTGTATTACTGCAAAAAAATAAGCTCACAAATGTTACTATTGTATTGCCATTGTCTTATCTGTAGAAGGTTGAAGGCTTTACTTAAACTTCATTGTTTTCTAAGAGTAAACTTTCCTATAACTTTTAAATCTGTTGTGGCCAATACTCTCTCCATTCAATTCAAGCTTGTTACTGTTGTATAAAAAAAAATCAAGTGTTGCAGACAAAGCTATTCAAAGCAGCCTTTGTTTAATATTACAATTAATTAGATTGGGGTGCTGTTGTATGTAGATCAAAGGAATAATGTAAAAATGCAAATATAAATGACACATCTAAAATATATAATGCCAGAATATGTCACGGACTGTGAGAATCATACTGTATCATACTGTTTGATAACACCACATACTGCTTATATGCATCTCCTAAGCATGTATTTGAAAGGATTCATGTTTTTTGCATGTACGGAGGTTTCTGCAGCAGAAAGGCATAATAAAACCCAGAGAAGGGTATTCGGAAGCATTAGCCTGAAGGAGGACTGTTTGGCTAATAAAACTGGCCAACAAGGAAAGATGTTCCCAGGTGAGATTCATCATTACCTGGGTAAGATAGATAAATATAAAATAACTGTTTGCTAGTACTAAACTCTTTGCAGCAATGCTGTAGCTGTCTCAATGTGCCAGGAAAAGAAAGACTGCTGGGATTTGTATCCTTCTGCTTAATTCAGGATTGCTCGACAAATTTGTGGCTTGGAGCATGTTTATGGCCATACAGAATCCTGTTTTTTTTTTAAAGGTTTTGTAAAAGACTGACAGTGATATTATGAAGCATGCTAGCAAAGAAGATTTGCACTCGATAGTAGAGCCTGGAATAAGAGATTATTTCCTGGGTCTGTTCTGAGAAAGTTGTCACACTTCTCTGTGTGATGATCCAGTGCTGGGTTTTACCTCCTGTCCGATATGCTCGGCTTCCTGACAATCCACTCTGAACCTTTCCATTAAAAGTCCAGCTCTCTTGTTCCACGGCGTTTGAGCAAGGTGTCTTTACACTCAGTTGGACTCCCTGTTTATCATTTGCATTTGAAATCCCTGCGGTTTGCTATTACCTACCTTGTTCCCTGTGTGTCTCTGTGGATTCCCTCTTGCTCCAAGTGAGATCCTGCCCGTCCAGCAAGTGGATTGTTATCATAATCTAATTCAGTGAACCCTTGCTCCTAGGCTTACCTTAGGTGTGTCTGTCCTCTTGTGTGGCTGCCTGTTCCATGCATCCTCGTTCTTCAGTATATCCCGGATTGCTGTGTTGTTGCTGCCTCCTCTCACACTATTATTTGGACTTCTAAACTTGTGTCCCTCAGTATCAAGAACCACTGTCTGTGTATAGGCTTCACCACTGCCTGCTGTGGTATCCAGCACCTCGGTGCTGCAACTAGCCTCTGTGTCTGTGTGGGCGTGCTAGAGTGCAGTAACCTATAAGGTATCCAGCAGACAATCATCCTCACCATTGGAGGCTCTGTCAAACACCTGGCCCTTCTTAGAATCTGTGCCTCTAGTGCATGCCCGGAAATGCACAGACACCTACGTCCTGTCTTTTCAGTGATCTGAATCCCAGACATCATTTTTTGCACGCTACTTTTAGTGATGACCGTGACAAAAGTGTTGAAGACATCATCTGGTGTTATTGAGAATAAAGAGAGGATTGGAACATTAATAAAGGAGAGTTAGATAAATATAAAAATCTGCTTGTTAGCACTTTGTTTTGCGGTAAAGCCATAGCCGCTAAACTCTGCTGAGTTTGCGACATTTCATTGAATCCATGATTTCTGGGGAAAAAAATAGGCTCCGACCATTGCAATACTAGCTTTTATGACCATAAAGAATACTAGCTTACTTTGCAAAAGTTTGACAGAGATAGCACACTGGTATTGTGCTGGTATAGAGGCCCTCTGTACCTCCATTGGATATTAGATCTTGGTATGGGTGCTTATTTCCTGGGATTGTCTTGGGTCAGTGAGGAAAATGTTATCTGTCATTAATTGGAACCAAAAGAGGATTGGAATATTAATAAAGAGGAGCTGCAGTACTGTGATCTGGAAACATTCAATTGTATAGTAACTTGTGGCAGGGAAGGAAGAGGGAGAGGTGCCACGTAGAGGGCGGTATACACTGGACTCTGCTTTTTTTTTTTGTTCTTTTTTCTCTCTCTTCACTAAAATAAAGGCACTCACCTGTGCAGAAAAAAAATGCCAAACAAGCTAAGGGAGGGGGCGCAACACCGCCTCGGTCAAAGACAGACACCAGTAGCCTGGGTGAAAAATACATGTGGTATGGTGGCATTGGGAGTGGGAAAACAGCTGCAGGATGAGATACATGATAATGCCCAAGTGCTACTAGATCTTCAATGTATCTAGTAGCACTTGGGTATTATCATGTATCTCATCCTGCAGCTGTAATACTGCAACAAGCCTTAGATACAGTGAGTAAAGAAATTACTTAGCAGCTCACTAAAGAGATCCGGGAGCTAGATAACCAAATTTCATTGCTGGAGCATAGAATGGATGATGCAACTATTGTGCTTGAAGGACATGAAGAAGAGATTGAAACACTAAAATAAGATATTATAGAGTTGCATGATAAAATCGATGAAGTAGGAAAAAGAGCAAGGCGCTCCAACTTGAGAATTAGAGCAGTTCCAGAATTGGCAATAGATGTCCACACTACAGTGATGGAAATGATAAAAGAGCTGGTTCCAGAGCTGCCTAAGGAAAGGCTAGAATTGGATAGAGCCCAAAGGGGCTTGGTGCAACGGAGGCCAGATGGACTCCTACAAGATACCGTACTATAGTAAAAAAAACAACATTTAAACTAAAAAAACTTTGCTTCAGATAGCACGGGGAAAAGAAGTATTGACATATAAAGATTTTAATTATCAGATATTTGAGGATTTAATGCCAACCACTATACAAAAAGGGAGGAGCTTCAAACCCTTTGTGACAATCTTACAAAAAAAGATCAGATATAGCAACATTTCCCTGCTACCAGGGAGGTGGCAAGGACATTACTGGAATCACTGGGACTATTGGAGAGTAATCCTAAAGTGAGATTAGACCACGCTGGGAAAACCCTACACGTTCCAGATCGGAATCATGGATCTGGAACTAAGGGTGAAGATGGCAAGCAGATGAAGGACAATTAGACTGGCCTTATATGACCTTCAATCATTTCATTTCTCTTTTTTCTAGGGGGTGTGTTCAAGTGGAGAGGGGTATGGAGGTGGAGTTTCTCTCTCCCTATTCCCTCTTCAGTTTTCTGTCCAATTAAGGGTTAGAGGTTAAAAGAAAGAAAAATAAGTTGATTTTGGTGGTGGCAACCCCTCCTCCTCCCCCTTTTTGAATTTCTTTTTATTGGGATCACACATTAAAGATGTTCCACTAAGGAGAGAGAAAATATTCAAGGGTGAAATAAGGAATGGTATAGAAATTGGGTTTAGATATAATTAAGGGGGATTGTATATGTAAATCAATAGATTGAATCTTTAGAAACAGGGGTAAGAAATATTGGTGAATAATAGGTATTGATTTTGTATGGTGACACAGCTATGAAAATACTATTGATGGGTGATGAAGTATATCTTTTCACTTTTTATAGTTTTAATATTTAGTAGTGTAAGTATTATGTCTTCTTTTTTTTTTTTAAGATAAAACGTAAAAGATGTTTCACGAATGAGAGAGAAAATATTCATGGGTGAAATTAATAGATTGAATCTATATACAGAAATAGGGGTAAGAAATATTGGTGAATAATAGGTATTGATTATGTATGGTGGCACAGCTATAAAAATATTATTGATGGGTGATGAAATATATTCTTTCACTTTTTATAGTTTAACATTTTGTAATTGTTTTCTCTTTTATGGTTGTAGTGGTACATTTTGGATTATAAATGTTACTATTTGTGGGCTACGAATAATATATTATGAGGATCTAGGTTGGAAATGTCACTATAATATTCACTTGTTGAAAGATTTTGGCTTGCTAGGGTGATATGGACCACTTGAAATTGAAGCATGTTATAAAAATATTAAGGAATAATTTAAAGGTTTTATTTTTCTATAT
>NW_017308142.1:0-20854 GCF_000935625.1 Nanorana parkeri | reverse complement strand
ACATAAAAGGTCTTTTTTCTATACAAAATCGGAGGATTCGTGTGGGGGGTTACTGCAACCCCTAAATGGAGTAGGGAAGACTGATGAAATGAACGAATGTCATGTTTTTTTTTTCTTTTTTCATTTCCTCGTTCTTTTTTTCTTCCACTTGTCTCCTCTTTTCCTCTCAGGTCTAGAGAGTAACATTTTTAGCATAAAAGTAATGAGACATACATTTATATTCACAGAGTGTATTGCTTATGTGTATAGACTAACATAGTCCTCCAGCCAGCTCTGGATAGGTATGCTCCTTTTGGGTCCAGAACTGAGGAGGCTTTGGACTCTTCTGTGCATATGTTGAGGGACCTGCTAAGTGTTCATGCATTGGTAGTTTGTTGGAGGGAGTTAAACCCTGTTAAACTTGGTTATACACATACCGTATGTCACACCCCCATAATAGTCTTTCCAGGATAGATCATAATTTTATTCCAATCACGGTAATTAATCAGTCATCGGTCTAATATAATACCTGTGCCATGGTCAGACCATGGTGTGGTTAGTGTTGATATCGATAGTTTGATAGTTAAACCTAAGAGAAAATGTTGGTCACTAAATGATTCATTATTGAGTTATGCTAAAAAAGTTAATCAAATAGAATCTGCTTTAAGGGAATATTTTTCAATAAATGGGAAGTCTGTATCTTCAATATCAACGCTATGGAATGCACATAAAAAAATGATTCAGGGCTTGTGTATACAACTTGTATCCAGAAAGAAAAAGCAACTACAGGAACAGACTAAAGAGCTAGAGGAAACATATGCTCGGCTGGCCTCACAATATAAGGATAAACCAAGTATTCAGCTTAAGAAAAAATTAGTAGAGGTCCAAACGCAGTTGAATCTATGTTTGACCCACCAAGCTGAAAAAATCCTCCATTGGACAAAACATAAATACTATATTAAAGAAAATAAACAGGATAAACTACTCTCATCTTTTACGCAGTGTTGATCCCCAGTTAAAATCAATTAGGCTAAAAATTAACGGAGCAGGTATTATGAACGATCCAGCAAAAATTGTTGCTGAATTTCATAAGCATATGCAACAATTGGTAGCAGTTCCAACGTAGTTGAATCATATGGGAGAGGAAATCTTCTGCTCGGAACTGACTTTTCCTAAACCAGCAGAGCAGTTTGTTGTATTTATGGATGCCCCCATTTCGCTACAAGAAGTGGAAAAAGCGATAAAAGATTTACAGATAGGAAAGTGGCCAGCACTTTGTTATACAAAATGTTTGAAAATCCTAGGAACATACTTAGTAGAGTTATTTAACCAATTACTACAACAGAATCATTTAGGACCAGAGTCTTTAACAGCTGCAGTTATCACGATATCAAAACCACATACCGACCACCCCACCTGGTCAAATTATAGACCTATTTCCTTACTTAATGAGGATGTAAAGTTATTAGCAATAATTTTTGCAAATAGGATGAATAAAGGGATACATACTGCGATTGAAAGGGACCAGGTTGGTTTTATTCCAAAAAGGCAGGCCACAGATGGTATAAGAAAACTGTTGCATTTGGTACATACTGCTAGACATTAGCATATCGCTAGTTTGATATTGTCTTTAAATATTCATATTGTATTATTGTTTGAAATGATATATTTATGGATGTAAACTTGTTTGTTATGTATTGTACTATTATAATAGAAAAAAGTATTGAAATAAAAAGAAAAAAAATATTCGTAAAGCCTTTTGATACTATTATGTGGCCAAAACGTATTCTTATTTTATAGATATGGGGCTTTGGTCCAATCTTTATTAAATGGGTGACAGAATTGTATTGAAATCCAAGTGTGTTTATAAAATATGCAGGCACTAGGTCTCCAAAACTCCAACTTATGAGGGGCACATGGCATGTTTGTCCCATATCCCCATTGTTATTTGCACTGGCCATTGAGCCATTAGTGAAAGCAATAGGTATAGATTCAAATATAAAAGGTTTATAAGTAGGGGGATATGAACATAAAATGTCCCTGTTTGTGGATGAAACCATTTTTTTTTTAACCAATCCCCTTCAATGCCAAATCTAGTCAAGAGTATTTCGAGGTTTTAAAAACTTTCAGGCCTTCAAGTAAATATTTCTAAATCTAAAATTCTACCTATAGTGCTTTCAAAAGAGGTTCAGGACTCACTGCAGAATGCATATCCATATGGGTAGGAGTCTCAGAATATTAGGTATATTATCTCACTACATATTTTAAAACTACTTCAACAGTTATTGAATGAATTTATTTCATTTGGACAGAAGGCCAGAGTTTCTAAGAAAGTTTTGTTTAGGTCACAAGCAGCGGAAGACTGGCGGTTCCCCAGTTGGGAAATTGCTATTGCATGAGTCAAATTACACCCCTTCTTTCATAGTTTGTTAAGAAAAATACTCCATTATGGGTAAACATTGAAGCAGTGGAAGCTGGCTCGATTGGGATAGATACTATTCTATGGGTACCTTCACTGAATTTAAAACATTTTATAAACCCGATATTGAAACATTCTCTTATGCTATGGAGAACAGTTGGATATTCTGGTAGGTTAATGTCCCCGCATATGCCTTCAGCGACAATTTTAAATAATCCATATTTTCGCCCAGGTTATGAGGAGCCTATAAGATTTGTAGCTTGGGAATGTGCTGGATTTAGAAGAATATCTGATTTTTTTTATCTTCAACAGCGATTTTGCCCTTTTCTGAGTTAAAGGTCAAATATAAAGTTCCCCATTCTGAGGTATTCCGATATTTACAAATTAAAAGTTTTGGTAATTTGGTAATTCAGTTTTATATAATGTTAAATTGCCATTCAAATTAATAAAGTTTGAACAAAAATGTCTGAAAGATCCGCATGGCAGAGGAAGTCTCTCTATTATGTATAAATCTCTGATGAAGGGTATTAATGCATGGCCACCGCAATAGGGGTTAGCCTGGGAGGAGGAACTAAGAAGACAATTAGAAGAGAGAGAATGGTGCCAGATGTGGGACACAGTAGCCCATTGTTCAATTAAATCATCGGTAGTAGAAGCGAATTATAAGCTTTTATTTAGATGGTATATGGTTCCTATTAAACTGGCCAAGTTATCAAAGGGCTCCTTTTCACTTTGTTTTTGGGGAGGAAGGCTCACTGGCCCATATATGGTGGAATTATCCTAGCATTCAGCTTTTTTGGATGGAGTGTATCAGGTAATAGAGAGAGTCATGGGAAGAAGGTTAAGCAAAGACCCATGTGAAGCCTTGTTAAATGTAAAGGCAGAATACTGCACACAAGATCAATTTGGATTGATAACATTCATCTTTACAGCAGCAAACCAAACAATAGCTAGAGCTTGGAAGTTAGAGATATCAGTTGTTCAACTAATTAAACAAAACATTGCATGGTATTTAATAAACGAGAAAATTACCAATACTAAAGGTCTCAACTTTTACATTTAGGAAGGTCTGGCAACATTGGATTCAAAATTATATGTCTCCAGATTCTGATATATATTTTGAGGCTATGGATTTATAGGAACTGAGGTTGCTTGGGACCAGAGGGAGAGGGAAGACGCTTCTGAGGAAAGAAGGAAACACACAAATTGAAAGTGTTTGTTTTATTTTGTTTGTTTTTTGTGTGAAGGGTATGGTAGGAAAAGGGATGAATGTAAGGTAAATGCTGTTGTGTAATAGACTATTGATATCTTGATGATTTTTTTTTGTAAATGTAATATGTGGTTGGAATGGGAATTCAAGAAAGTATCCCAGAATGTTTGTAATGGTTAATGTTATAAACGTAATAAAGAAATTGAAACAAAAGAATTCATGTTTTTCCAATGTCACTCCTGAAATTGCATTAAATACAGGATCCTTTCTCCTCTGCACTACTCCCTATGCCCTTTGTTTTGCAATCCCTCACCTACTGGCCTTGAAAATGGCCAGCATTAATTTTCAAGAGTTATCCCCTATAGACTACCATGGGGCTCAGTGTGCAATTTTCAGACTTAAAGTGTGAAATGAATGGTCCGCAAACTGAATCCAGGCCAATTCATTCATCCCTAGTTCTAACTTCTATCCACTGTACTCATAAAAGTGATTTTACTGCTTTGTGTGTGCCTATTTCAAATACTATCTTGACTTCCTGTCCCTGTGACACAACAGGAATAGAAGGAAAATCTCCCCAAAGGGAACATTCTGAGAGGCTTTAAGCCTGTTATACTCTATCCAAAATTTTAAACATCTGGAATTCTATTTTAATGACATTTTCATAATGTGCTACATTTTGGAAGTGGTATTCATAACCAGGGTAATAACAAATGTATGTGTACATTCAACTATTTATGCTTTACAGCGCAACACTGATTTTTCTTAATTATAACACATTGTGCTGCATTGGTACTAGTTGTCTTTAAGTTTTATAATGTTAGGAATCTTGTGCTTTTTAAAAGTACTAGAAAAAGATTCACATGTGACCTAGTTTCACTAGCAAAAAAAAGCCCTAAGGAACAGTATACTTTCTGCATTGTACAAACGGTATATACCTATTCCATAAAAGCTCAGTTTAGTTATTAAAAGAGGTAAAAACAGCAACTGAAGAAAATATCAATGCATCTTAGTCATTCAACTCTTATGTAGCTTGCTGTTATATTAATAGATGATGACTCATGGCCCATGTACAATTATAGCTATTTTCAGACAGTAAGCGATGCAGCTTACAGTATAAACACCAACACATATAAATACGTCACTCAATTACCATTGTCGTGTGTTCTGATATAAGCAACAAAAGACTTTCCATTTATCCATCCAGATGTATCTATATATAGCAATGACAGCACATTACCATTGCACGTAGTTGCTTTCCAAAAAGCTTTATAGGGAAGGCACAGAACTACTCTCTTACATCATTTTGACATACTGTTATGCATATCACTTTCCAAAAGGAAAGATAATGTTTTCTCACACTTTGTTACTATAAAAATGTTACTATAAATCGTTTGTATGTCTTAACTGTAGCAAGCATTTATTTTTTAAATATGAAATAATTACATATTTGACATAAACTAAACTTGGCCTAAGGACTTTTGGAGATGGGGCGCAGTGTGCTTTGCTAGTACTGCAAGCCTATGTTTCAGTCTATTTGCTGCTTTCCTTTAGTTAGTCTGCCTTTTTAAAAAAAAAAATCACTATTTACTGTCACCTGCACTCTTGCCCATTACTTTCCTAAGTCAATAATGATACCAGGTTATAAATATTTGGTAATGCTTACAAATTCAAATTGGTAGCTTATGCTAGGTTGCTTTAAGGTCCTTTGAAAGGAGATAGGAGTATACAGCTGAACTCCAAGCAGATATAAAAGGCACAAATTAGTGCAGCTCTATATTAATGAATACATCGTTAAGAGGGTTATTCACTAAACTGCCAAAAGATTTGTTGAAGGTTCAGCTAAAACCTTCGGCTCACTTCACCTGGACATGGTTTGCCTCTACCGAATCCCTACCTGTAACACTTTTGGGAATAGCACGTACAGTAACCGAAAGGCAACCAAAAGAAGGAACGAACAAGCCCTATGTGGGGATGTGGAGGGCAAAAAGCTGATCAAGAGCTGTGCATACTTCAACATGTTAGAATTAGAATTCAGGAAGGCTAGGTAAAGTGTATGCAAAGTTATGTTTATAAATTACTTTATAAACATAGCAACAAAGTAGCTGCAGTTTAAAAGCATCCAAACCATAGGTAAATGTTACCATAAAATATATTAAAACATTTGTACAAAAATATAACTTAGTGTAGAATAGGAGAACAACATGCAAAAACATCAATCACATGCATGGCTTCAGAATTAGCCCCAGTGGGAGCATGGGACCAGTAACTGAGCACCATAAGGCCTTGTTCACACCAAATGCAGACCAGATCCGGTCAGGTTTCTGCACACGCACAATGCGTTTTTGATTTTTTCTTTCCAGGAAGCTAATAAGGTTAAGAGGTAATTTCCTTTTACCTCTGACCTTTCATTAGCTGTTCCGATTATTTCCTGCTTCCTCTGACCTTGTTTCACATGTAAAATTGTTGCAACATGGATCCATGGGATGCAGGCATGCTCCTGGTGATGGTTATTATACTGCTACGCCAAAGTGCTGTAAGGAGACGTTGCTTTTGGGTGCACCCACTGATGAGAGAAAGAGATCCAAAGGGCCAGTTTGGGACTCTATATGCAGACCTTCGTGCACACCCAGACAAGTTTTTTTCATACACCCGCATGTCGATATCTAGGTAGGAATGTTTGCATGTGATGTGCCCCTTGTGATGGAATCTATCTCACACTTTCTCTCTCTATCACTCTGTCTTTAACTCTCTCTCTATTTCTCTAGCAATCTCTCTCTATCACTCTCTCTCTTTCTCTATAACTCTCTCTATTTCTCTAGCAATCTCTCTCTCTCTCTATCACTCTCTCTCTTTCTCTATAACTCTCTATTTCTCAAGCAATCTCTCTATCACTCTCTCTCTTTCTCTATCACTCTCTCTCTATTTCTCTAGCAATCTCTCTCTCTCTCTCTATCACTCTCTCTCTTTCTCTATAACTCTCTCTCTATTTCTCTAGCAATCTCTCCATCACTCTCTCTCTTTCTCTATAACTCTCTCTCTATTTCTCTTGCAATCTCTCTCTATATCACACTCTCTCTTTCTCTCTACTTCTCTAGCAATCTCTCTCTATCACATTGAAGTACTCACCACAGCTCTCCTTATCTGTCAAGGACATATCCTTATATACTGGGAAAACTCTCCCTGCTATCAAACTCCACTGGTCAGCCTTCTTTCTATTGTTCTTATATTGAAAGTGTCTGCTGTCATATAGCTCAGGGCACTGTTGAACCATACTTACGAATCTCTCTGGGTCACAAAACTGGTCCACCATTTTTCCTTTGCTCTCCAGCTCACAAGGTCACCTTTTGCAAAGACAGGAAGTGACAAAGGAAGATTAGGTCATGACAGATGACCATAGAGGTTTTTTTTCTTTATGGTTATTTTTTCCCATTGAATTGCATTGGGTTGCATTGCGCTGCGTTTTTGATGCGTTTTTGATGCGTTCCAGAGCAGATCCAGAGCAGGTAAAATAGGGCTTGCCGCAGTTTTTTCACCTGCTCTGGATCTGGTCTGGATCCGCACGCTGCAATGTGAACTGAAGGTCAAAATACCATAGGAATACATTGGACACAGTTTTGATCCGGTCTGCACCTGCTCTGGTCTGGATCTGCTCCGCGATTGGTGTGAACAAGCCCTAAGTCAGATGGGAGTAAGATGAACTATATGTCCCATCTTCTAATGCAGAGGTGATAGGTCCCCATTAGGATCTATTCCCAGAAGGTTGTTATGGGGGCATTAGCCCATACATTTAAAGAATTTAGTATTCCATTAATGTATTGTTACAAGCGTAGAGTAGAGGGGGGTATTCCTTACTTAGGACATTCCTGTCAAATAGGGTGAAAATGTTTCTTGAGGAGAAAAGGATCCATGAGAACTGGTTATTTGTGGTTGTTTGATCTGAAGAGGTGAAATTAGGAGGATATATTGGGGGGGAATTTATCAAAACTGGAGCAGATAGAATCTGGAGTAGTTGCACATGATACCAAACAAGCTTCTGTCTTCAGTTTGTTCAGTAAAGATTTGAAAATGAAAGATATAAGCTGATTTGTTGCCCTGGGCAACTGCTCCAGATTCTGTCTGCTCCAGTTTTGATGAATTCCTCTCATTATCTGTAAATGGTGTGCAAGGTGTGGTGTGCGTATATCAATGCCACAGTCCAAGTCAGACCCTAATATAGAACACAGACCAAAAGCAAAATTATATGCTTATGGGGAATATGCCATCTAATATATTCCTGTATATAAATATGTCTGTAACATAAATCACTATCTCATTCTGTTGTCAGGAGAATAATGCATTGGTGGTTATCGGAGTAAAAGGCATTACATAGAAATCACTCATGTAGTATTACTTACAAACTATGCAAGTTTAGGATAAGTAGTTGTCAGTGAAAAGGATCATCATCAGGGTGTTTCAGCTGGAGTATGAGTCTGACCGGGCAATACAGATCTGGCACGTAGTTCAGCTTGTCAGTGAAGTTGGCCAAATCATCAGTATTCCAACAGGGTACTGATTGGTGGTTATGGTGGACCTGTAATTGGAAGTAGGAAACCCCACAAATAAGGGGTTTACTTGGCCCTGAAACCTTCCAGAAATGGTATGACAGTCTGGCAAACAAGAAGTTTGTGCCCTATCAAAGAAAAAATGATCCCTTTGGTGGGCAACTGTTCTCCTTGAGGTGAAAATTCAGCAGATGATATACCGTGGTTTCAGAGGATCAGCATTTTTATGGCACAAAGCCCTGTGGGCTCTATCAATGAGAATGGAATGGTTCTGTGGATGCCCCAGGAGGGAACTAAATATCCCTAGTCTGTAGGATGAGGCAAGCCCCACATTCATATTATTTGTCCAGTTTCTGTCATCCTGTTTCTGTCATCACCCAAATTTTTGTCATCAACAAATATATATTATAGTTAAGCTTGTGTGTGCTGCTTGCACAAGATCTCTGTAGTAGTCAGTCTGGTCTCCTAATTAGAGTATTACATTTCAAGGGCAGATATTTTGACCTGGGTATGCTCTAGGGCCATCTGGAGGATGTTCAATATATGAGGTATCTAGTCTTTAAACATATCTCTGTAGGCCCACCCTGGTTTGCAGAGAGTGAATGTAGGCATGCATGTCCCATAGTGACACCTGCTATGTTTTATGGCAGAGGTCAGGCCAAAGCTATGCAGTGAGAAAACCATTCCCAGCTTTGGTCTGGCCTCTGCGGTAAAACATAGCAGGTGTCACTATGTTACTGGCAGTGGATGTGGCAAAGGTGGTTATGGTAATGCCAGTGTCAGTTACAGCTGTGCAGTTGGTTCTGGGGTGGGGTCCTGAAACAGCTGACATCTTGAAGGTTGCTAGTGGGGGGAGTGGAGGAGGAAGAAGAGGAGCTTGAGGAGTGTCAGTTCAATAGTCTCTCATCGAGCACTAGCACTGCTCAGTCCTCCAGTACAGCTGCTTTTTGGGCTGAGGCACTGGACAGCTTTGTGGGACCCACTAGAGCTCCCCCCAGAAAAAGCAACTTAGCGCAAAATATATTTGGGGTTACCCTTTCCAACCCACCATTGCACTCGACTGTTGATCCCTTACTATTCTGGGAGGACAAGAGGGATGTGTGGCCTGCTCTGTAAGAAGTTCCCCAGGAGCTCTTGTCTTGCCCCCCCACCATGGTCGGAAGTGTGCAGGGCTTTTCCATTACAGGAAATATTTTGTCTCCCCAGCGCTCACAACTGGCCCCTCTAGCTCATGGAGCAGATGGCATTTAAAAAAAAAAATTGCCAAAGCTGGGATACCCCAAATAAAATTTGGATACAGAATGAAATATAGATTCTAAAAAATAAAATGGGCAAAAACAACCAAAAGCATGTTTGTTCATTGTTTGTTTATTTTTTTGTTTTTGTTTTTTGGGTTCATTGATGCTCCCTGCTCAAAAGAAAAAAAGTTACAAAAAAATTAAAAAACTGTTGTTTGTATATGTTTGGGTTAATTAAAGCTGTCCCAAGCTGCCGAAAAATCCTGCCCTACCTACCTCACTGGGCAACTCTCTCCTACTGCCCCTTTCTGAATGGCACAATTGACTGTACATTATCCCAGCAACATGTTTTGCCCCCTGTTTGAGTCCCTGGCTTATGTTATGCTATTTTAGATTATGTTGATCTCCACTGGTTCTTAAAACGTTTAACATCCCAGAAAAGGAATAAAGAAAAAAATCAGAATCAAAACAAAATGAAACAAATTTTTTTGCAGGTTACATATCTAATGACCAGTAGGGGCTAAAATGACTAGTGCGGAATTAGGAGGAAGTGTACAGTCTAAGATGACCAGTATGGAATAAGATAACCAGTATGAACTAGAATGACCAGCATGGACTAAGGTGACCAGTATGGACTAAGATGACCAGTACAGAACTAAAATGTCAGACAAAAAAACCCTCTCAAAAAATTGAGTTAATTTGTAGTTAAAGAATCCCACCTGAATTGCTCTGAACTGAAAACAAAAAATTCAGACAGATCCAAACCAGTAGAACAAGAAATTTGGATCAATCTGATCCAAAAAAAAATTTGAATTGATCCGAATTCCAAATAATGAACCAAAAAGTATTCAAATCCAAAAAGGTCCGACATTTTTTTTTTAAACTGAACTAATTTTTTGAGCCTTTACATGTCTACTTAACACTTCTATGGACCACCCTCCTGCCACATAAATTGAACTGGCCAGGGTCCACAGAGTTTAGTCCTTTAGACAATCTGACCCTGCTAGACAAAGGGATATTCTTTCCTGAGTTAATTTTTTAACTATTACAGAGGAACTCTTGCGCAAAGTCTGGTTAAAAGGCCTGATAGAGTTTGATGATACTCAAATTCAGATTCTCCCAGACTTTTCACATCACACACTGCAGAAAAAGAGAATTCTAAAACCCTTTTTTGGAAAAAATCTAATGGGCAAGTGCAACCTTTTGATGGGGCTACCCCCTTCATCTACAGGTCTGTAAAAATGACACACATTTTTCCTTGCATTATCCCTGCCAGTTGAAGGACCTGTTTTAATACCTTAATTAAATTCCATTATCCATCGCAGAGGTGAACTACTACTTCATCTGCACCTTTTCTATTACCTCAGAGACCATGACAGAGCAATGCTGGGAGGAGAGCGCCTCCTCAGGAGTCCGTCAGACTAGATACCATTGCTGACTTATTGCCTAATTGTATGCTTTTTTCCAGTGTTAAGGTGCCCATACACCTTACAATTTATCTGCAGATTTTCTGTGGTCAGATGGAAAAAATGCAACAGATTGGCCCAGGTGGAGATTACTCCATCCACACAGTTAAGTGTAGATGGAGAAATCTGTTGCACCTTTTCCATCTGACCACAGAAAATCTGCAGATAAATTGTAAGGTGTATGGTCAGCTCTAGAGTCCCCTGTTTACTGCATTCTCACCTGCACTCAATGACTTGAGATAGGATTCTACCCAATTTGCCATTGGACAAATTTTTGCAGTGCACAAATACTATTTATACTCCTTAGCCAGTGGGATGATTGCATGTCCTCGACTTCTCACTCAGCTATGGAGAAGGCCACATTTTGTCAAGTAGCAACTGGATTTAGCAATATACCACCATGCAATAGACCAGTCTCCCTCCCACAGTGATCACCTGATGGGACAGTACCATCACAAGTATACAGCGACATGTGCAGAGGTACAGACCTTGACAATACCCTTCGGGTGTTTGGGACCAAAACATGGTTGCCAAAGTTGTCCAAACTGACCACTGTTACCCTATGTGTAATATATGTTATTGGTTGATCCAGGGAAGCACAGGGAGAACATGCAAACTCCTTGCAGATAGTGACCCTGGCTGGGATTCGAACCGGGGACCCTCAGTGCTGCAAGGCAGAAGCGCTAACCACTACGCCACTGTGCTGCCCATTGGGATCAATCATAACTGGGGTTGGGTCACACAGTGCGTGTATTAGCTACTTCTTCATGTATAATTTTTGTCTGATAGAGTAGGAGCCTTCGTGCGTCACTCATTATATAGTTTTTCCTTTACTCTTCTACCCCCTCCACAGGCAGTCTAATGCAACCTAGTAGTGGTCTCAAGCTGGGGCTCTCTAATATTACCTGTTGGCATTTGCCATATTGCTTATGTTTTTTCTGTATCTGCCATAACTAAATCTGTTTACTGGAGTTTGTAGTTTCCTTAGCACAGTTGCTAGGACTATTTGAAATGTGTACCATATTCTAAATAGTTATATACCAACATAGTTATTTTAGTTACCCCCAAAATTTTGTTTTATGCTGTACAGAGCTTTCCTACAGTGAATTTGGGTTTGTTTGCTGGCTTGCTAAATAAAAGTGAAAGTCAAACTTCCTTCCTTTGTAGCTGGGTATCCTGACCGCTAACAATTTGATACTCAGATGAAGGCAACATTTGAAAGAGACAAAAATTAGTTTTTTTGCATGCTCCTCAATTGACAATAGGTGTGTCACCTATTGTCAATTGAGGAGCATGCAAAAAAACTAATTTTGGCAAATGCTAACTAGTAAGAGGTGATTTACTTAACCGCTCAGCAGATGCAGCTGCTGACTGTAGACCACCTGGCTGCCTTAGAGAGACAGTGTAAATTAACCTGCTCTACAGCATCAGATATAGGCCCTCTTAGAGTAGCAGATGATGGCACAGGGTACATCTGTATTAACTTGTTTAGTTAGTGACCAGTGGATTAGATATTTTGTGCTATGTACTTGTTTTACAAAGCCCTCCTGCATTCAAACAGGAGGAAAATTGCTGAATAAAAGTGTAGAACAAAGCTTTCACTGTTTCTGGGCATTCCTATCATATTTACATAGTATTTGAGGTTGAATAAAGACACAGGTCCATCAAGTTCAACCTATTGTGTGTATGTTTTGGAACGACAGGACACATTACCCCTGTATGTTACAGACTCTGAGGAAATTGTCCAAATGCATTTTGAATGATTCAACACTGTCAGCTGATACCACAGCTTGACCCAAATGGTCAATTGGTGTTGTTTTAAAAGCCTTTATAAGTCATCATTTTAGAGTTACCCAGTAATAATGGTCTTAGGGATATTGCTCTCATTCCAGTGTGTGCGTCAATACCTAATGTGTGAAGTAATCATCTTTTTTATACATGGGTGCACTTGGCACATGCAAATGGATGTTTGCAGATCAACCTCCACTCTATTTGCTGACACTCACCATGGCCATCCTGGGCCTTCAGGTGTGGCAGCAGAGTCTGGGATACATGGTGGTGGTGGGTCAGGCAAGTGATGGCGCATTCCAGTGTGTGTGAGAGTGTAAACAAACTCAGTGTGTTCAAAGGCCCAAGCTTCCAATGACTTAACATCAGTTAGCAAACGGGATAAATACATTTTTCACAAGTGCCTAAAACTTCAGCACAGTACTGTGTGTACAATGCTCCCTGGGGGTGAGCAATCTAGGGAGGCACAGTTTATATAGGAGGGGTTTAGTTTTGGTCACCAATCCACAGAAAGGATGTCCTGGAGCTGGAAAGAGTCCAGAGAAGGGCAACTAAACTAATTAAGGAGATGGAGGATCAAAGCTATGAGACAAGGTTGCTATATTTAGACTTGCTCACGCTGGAAGTGCGCCGATAAAGAGGGGACATGATTTTAATGTACAAAATGTTTAGTGGTGATGGCAAAATCAGCAATAAACTTTTTACTCTAAACTCGCTAACAAAGACTAGAGGCCACCACCTAAAATTGGTGGAGAAAAGATTAATCACAAAGGGCGTAGTGGCTTAATTTCCATCAGAATGGTTAAATTTTGGAACTCTGCCGCAATCAGTGATATCATCAGAGTATATTGAATCATTCAAAAATCAATTAGATACCTTCCTCAGAGACCGTAACATACAGGTGTACAGATACGCTTATCCTTAGGCTGGGTTCACACCTGGGAGTTTGTTCTATGCACGTTTCACGCGCGTTTTTTTGGGCGTTTTATGCGCGTATTCCCCTAGCGGTTTAGCATGTTTTTTCCCCTTGCAAACGCGCGTACGGCGGATTGACTATGAAAAAGACTTCCTGAGATGCACCATTTCCTTTTCCTGTTTCCTTGTTTCACAGTGTAGAGTGTGTTGTGCAAAGTGTAACATGGATCTGTACAAACAGCGACGTATTACAGCAATAGTTGCTACAGTGCATATAATGCGTTGGAGGAGAAGGAGACTGAGCAGGCGAAGGTTATGGGTCCATCCTGTCATCGCGTACTGACAACAACGAGGGCAGTTCTGGGCCATGTATGAAAATCTTCGTGGACATGAAGATACATTTTTTCAGTACACTCGCATGTCCATCAACAGGTGCGTACATTTACAAAACTTATTGTTGTTGTGTCCCATATAATAGTAGCATCCTAGATTAGATTGGGAAACAGACGGGATCTCAAGATAGATGGCATGTTGCAGAAAATAAAGCTAGCATCAAATCAGCCTCTCTTTCATGTATGTATATATGAGCAAAATGTATGTTAAACACAAAGCTGTTTTTTTTCTGATTACCTGGCCCATATGCTCTTTTGATACCACCAGTTTGTTGCTTAATTGCTAGTATTGTTAACTCTCACCTTTTTATGTTTTACAGTTTTGATGAGCTACTGGGGTTAATGTCCATCCATTTGGAACGACAGGACACATTTTTCCGAGATAGTATTTCACTAGTGGAAAGACTGCTCGTCAGTTTGCGGTAAGTTCACTTGGAGTGTGACACTTTTATGTCACAGGTCGGCACAGATTATAAGGCAGAGTTAAAATCACTCCCCACATAATTCTCTGTAAAATTCCAGAGCATTTAAAAATATAGTCCAAGAAGCATCAAATGAGTTATATGTCATGTATACAAACTGTACTTCATTGCTTTACAGTGGAAATATCTATTATATTATATATACTACACTCTGAGGTATGGCATGTGTGATCCTCCTACATATGTGTACCACAACCATTGATATTTAACTCCTTTGAAAAACCTTTGAAAACGGTAAAAAAACAGACACACAAACTCATAGGTAATTAGTAATAAAATACTATAATTTAGATAACTTTGAGCACAACTGCAGTAAACAACGGCATATAAAACACCAGCCAATGGACAAGGCATTTTTCCTCCTCAACTTGGTCAAACAAACCTGATTTGGAGGAAAAAATGAAAAAGGTGCCTAGAGTCACAGATAGAACTACGCAAGTACTAATTACAAATTGTGATAATGGGGGAGCAAAAGGCGAGGCTTGTCTACTTGCATTTCCTCCCTCATTCCACTGGTGGAAAAACCAACTGGCATTTGGCTGGTGGAGGTGGTGCTATGTGCCAGACTGGTGGAGGGGTATATATACGGAGAATGTGGGTGTGGGTGCCTTGTTTCTGGGTGCTGTTGATACTGCATGGGTGCTTGTGGGTAGGCTTGTGAATGGTGTGTGTGTATGGGTGTGGCATGTTGAGGTGGATGTAGAATTGATGGGGCTGGTAGAGGGGCAGTAGCTTGTTCTGAGGATTCATCAGGGGGAATGAAGGAGTCAATGTATTTGGTTAGGCCATCATGTAGTTCTGTTCATCAACTACTAGGCATCTTTTTAATTTTGTCCTCCAGGCTGAGCAGGAAAAAGGCCGCACGTGACAGCTTGGGGGCGGGATGAGACATGGCCTGAAGGACATCTATTAGCCTATCCTCATCTCTTTCAGTCCTCTGCCTACGGGTCCTGCAAATGGTTCGCCTGCAGACATGTACCAGGGCTGGTTGGGAAGACGGTGTTGGTGTCGGTGGTGGTGGTGTGGGATTTGGTGCCGGACATTATGTTCCTGTGGAGGGGCAGGGCTCAGTCGCCTGTGTGCCAGTGTCCTCCTCCTCGTCCTCTTGCTGCCTCTGAGTAGTCTCCCAGCTACTGTCGGTGCTGTTATCAGGAAAGAATACATTAGTAAGTGCAAAATATTATTCTCTATATGTTGCGTAAAACAATATCCATGACCCTCATAAACATTGTAATTGACGTGACTTACCTACGCATTTCCACACATGGTATCAAAAAGAAAAGCTGTTCTGCGTGTATATATCCTTAAGGGCGCATAGGCAGCCGCTCCACTGCGATGTTCCCTCCCTCTTGCGCCTGTGTCTGATGAAGGCATCCTTCAAACTCTTCCACTTGTGCTTTAGACTAGTAACAGTTGAAACAAAATTTAAAAATGAACTAATTTTATGTTGCTTTGATTTTTCATCTCTTCGGTATTTAGCAACTGGACAGTCATTGGTCAGTCTGCACTATTCCTTCATGATCGGCAAATCTACAGCTAGAAACATCATCAAAGAAACATGCTGTGCTATATGGGATGTCCTTCATGATGTTGTGATGTCCAAACCCAACAAAGAGGAGTGGGAGAAAATAGGTAAAATTTTTTGGAAAACTTGCAATTTTCCTAATTGTGTGGGAGTTCTAGACGGAAAGCATATCCGTATAATCAAACCGAAGAGGAGTGGCCGTCGATTTTTCAATTACATTTTTTTTTCTGTAGTACTATTTACTGTACCTGATGCAAATTACGGCTTCAGGTACATAGATGTTGGATCCTATGGAAGCAGCTCTGACTCCGTGGTTTTCGCTCATTCCAACTTTGGTCAAATGCTGCGTCTAAATTATCTTTTTTTTTTGAATAACAATTTCTTTATTTTCATACATTTTCAGGAGTAGGTTACAAAGACGAGATGCAAGACATTTCAAGATACATTATTGAATTTCAAGCAGTCAAAGCATACAAAGCAAGTGAAGTTGGAAACACAGTCATATAAGTTGCCCCTTAATGAGGCTGTATCAAGAACCACTTGACTAGCCATAGAAATATAGTGTAGCTCAAGAGGTTAGCATTCCAGGATTGTCTGCATATAAGTACATATATTGTAAACTACTATACTGTGATGCACCAGCACAAATATATATAAATTTATATCAAACGTGGTTATCAGAATAACCTAAACCATAACATATGGTATGTGAGTCTCATTCCAGTCCTGGGGTAAGGCAATGGTAGGCATATGTCTCTCGAGTAACCTGACTTCATATTCACTTGTACATATATTAATTAATATTATCAAAAGCGCGTTCCAAATCGTGTTGAGTTGAATCAAAACGGTATCCCAGTGAGTTCCCAATTAACCGAGTAGTGGGTCTCCCACCCGTAATCCGGACTAGGGGTGACATTCCACTAATGCATCTCTTCCTGAGTATCCCAGTAAATTCTCCCAAGATCCTCCTCTTTTCTAAAGTACAGTGTCCTCCACATCACTCCATGCTTTCCATACTTTATCGTATGTCGACAAAGTGTTGTTTAACCTAGCAGTGAGATGTTCCATAGTCCGAACCTCTTTTATCCTATGATATAGCTCTAACTTGGTCGGAACAGATATACGTTTCCAATTCAGTGCAATGAGACAGTGGGCTGCCGTCAGGACATGGGATAACAATCTATTGTCCCATTTGTTGATATTCGGAAATGGGAGGCCTAGTAGCTAATGAATAGGGGATAGAGGAAGATGTGTCCGAAGCACTCTTTCCAATGTATTTTGTACCATTTTCCAATATGGTTGTATCCGGGGACATGTCCAGAATATGTGGAAAAGGGATCCTGCCTGTAAGTCTCCTCTCCAACACATTGGTGACCCCGATTTAAACATAGAGTACAATACTTCTGGGGTATGGTACCAGTGAAACAATATCTTATATTGATTTTCCTTGTAAACTGAGCAGATGGAGGACTTGGCTGCTGTCCTCCAAATCAACTCCCATTGTTCTTTGGTTATGGGGGTGCTTAATGTTTTTTCCCATTGAGTCATATACCTATGATTAACCAATTGCTCGGGCCTGGGAACCATTAACATTTTATAAAGGGCTGAGATCATACCTTTAGAGGAGGGGGGTGTAGTACAAATCAATTTGAAGGGGGTACGTGGGTTGAACACCAGATTGTTAGTGATAGATTGGGCAAAATGTGTATTTGAAGGTATGGGAATATAGCCCGTAGAACAGCAAAAGGGAGTAGTGTTCTGATGACTCTATCTGAAATATCTCCATAGGTAAATAAATGTTTGGACCTTCATGGAGCAACCCATTGTGGTGACAGACTAGATTGGAGATTAGGATTCAGCAGAAAAGGAGTCAAGTACGATTTTTCAGCTGCCAAAGTGTAAGTATATTTAGATTTATTCCAAAGTGCCAATTGTAGGTACATGGAGGACAGGACCTGGTTTCCCTCTGTCCACATTGGATTAGACCATTACAAGGCCGATGGGTGCATGGGCGCCATCCATAGAAACTCAATCTCCTCCCATCTCGAATGAGGGGTGAGGGAGCATAAATTAGGTATGGTACGCAGTTGGGACGCTAAGTAGTATTTAGCGATCTGCGGCAGAGCCATGCCTCCCCTAGACACAGGAGCAAGCAGGACCTCCTTGGATATGCGATGGCGGCCTCCATCCCAAATGACCCGCAAGATATCAGATTGTAGGGAATTCAGGTCCAGTGTGGGAATTTTAATTTGCAGCGTCTCAAAAAAGTACAGCAATTTAGGCAATATAGTCATTTTGATAGCCATTAGTTTGCCCGTCAGGGATAATTTGAGCTGCTTCCATTTTTGGAGGAGCAGTCTCAAAGAGGAGAACAGAGGTTTGTAGTTAGTTTGGTATAATTGAGAGAGGCGAGGGGTCAGCTGTATCCCCAGGTATTTCAAAGAGTATGTTACCCATGTATAAGAATATGCGGATTGAAGATTAGAGAGGTCTTGGGTTGGAATATTAATGGGAAGTACCGTTTTGGACACATTAAGTTTGTAACCAGAGATCCCAGAGTAATTCTCTAACGCCAGATGGAGATTAGGGAGCGAAATCAATGGTCGGGTCAACGTTAAGATTATGTCGTCGGCAAATAGTGCCAGTTTAAATGATTGATCCCGAACCGTTATCCCAGTGATGTCCGGAGACATACTTATGCCAGAGATTATATGCACAGGGTGAACAAGAGTGGTGACAAAGGGCATCCCTGTCGTGAACCATTGCGAATGGGGAAAGATTGTGAGGTAGCATGTTACAATTTGATAGAGGCCGATTGTGTGGAATATAGGGCCCTTACTGCTATGGCAAAAGGTCCCGTGATACCCAAGTTTTCCAGTGTGGCAAATATAAAAGGCCAGCTTAACCTATCAAAGGCTTTTTCAGCATCCAGGCTCAGGAGAAGGGTGGGTTCCCGCTTACGTTCAGCAATATCCAGAAGATCGATTATTCGGCGCATATTATCTCCCGCTTGCCTTTTGAGGGCAAATCCTACTTGGTCTGTATGGATTAGAGTAGGAAGTATTCGGGCTAGTCTGTTGGCTAATACTTTGGTATAGATTTTAAAGTCGGAGTTGAGCAAAGCGATTGGCCTGTAATTAGAGCATATTTTATCATCTTTGTACGGTTTAGGAATAACCACTATGTAGGAATGCAAAAAGGAGGAGGGAATAGTTTCCCCCTTCAAAAAGCCATTGTACAAGGTTGTTAAATGTGGAAGTAGTAAATCTAAATATGTTTTATAATACAAACATGAAAATCCATCTGGACCTGGGGATTTTCCATTAGGTAAAGACTTTATTGTGTTAGTAATTTCCTCAGACGATATGGGGGCATTTAAGTTCAGTAATGATTCCTGTGTGAGCTTTGGCAAGCTACAAGACTCAAGATAGTGTTTTATGCGGGAGTTTATGTGTCATTTTGCACATCGAAGGCCGGGCCATCTAGGTTATATAATCCCTCATAGTATTCCTGAAAAATTGCCGCTATTTTCTCAGGATGGTGGTGTAAATCCCCCCTAGTGTCCCGTAACGCTGAAACTCGCCTGTTGTCCATATCTGTCTTAAGTTTACGGGCTAGAATAGAATGGGCTTTGTCTCCTTTCTCGTAA
Organism: Nanorana parkeri; assembly: GCF_000935625.1. Lineage (NCBI taxonomy): Eukaryota > Metazoa > Chordata > Amphibia > Anura > Dicroglossidae > Nanorana > Nanorana parkeri. The sequence continues at coordinate 1,250 of NW_017308142.1, read as the reverse complement.
TATCTCTGTTTGAGATATAGCATGGACATCTCCGTCTTCTGGATCAGAAGATGACGCAACTGGGCACGAAGATTTATAAGTGAACGTAAAGTGGACCTAGCAGGCTTAAGAGCCAGGTTGCGTTCCTCATTGAGGATGGACTGTTTTAGCTGAGCCACTTTGAACATACCAATCTTTTTTGAGCCTGGATGCTAATGCAATGCATTGACCTCTTATGGTGGCTTTGTGGGCCTCCCAAATTATGGAATGGGAAGGCACAGATCCCATATTAATAGCAAAAAAGGACCTAATCTCATCTGCGACTTTCAGTCGGGGTATTTCCTCTTTTAGGAGACTTTCATTGAGTTTCCAATGACATTGTTTTAAGTGGTTGGGGTCTATTTGAAGGTGTAGTTCAATAGGGGCATGGTCAGACCAGGAAATAACTCCCACTTCTGCTCCTGTCATGTTTCTCACCACGGGCATGTTGACAAAGAAGTAATCTAATCTAGTATGCGTTGCGTGCATCGAAGAAAAAAAAATTGCAGATAGTGGCAGGGATGTCATTCCAAGTACCACTCAATATCACGTATCTACCCTGTTTATCCAAAAGGACATGACTTGGCTTGAATGAACATGAATCCGTTAAGAGAATAACCACTCCCGCCTACTCGTCCGGTGAGGATGCCGCATATGCTGTAGTGTATTGGGAGAGTAGGAACTTAAAAGTGTTAAGCGGGTTAAAGTGCGTCTCCTGTAAAACCACTATGTCAGCTTTAGCTACTTTTAATTCTCTGTACACTAAGTTTCTTTTAGTTTGGGAGTTAAGTCCCTTAACATTCAGGGAAAGGAGTTTGCATTAATTCAATGACGCCATATGGAAGGTAAAAGAGCTAGGGACCAACATACCCTTTAGATGTGACCACTCTGTTCACCCACGTAAAATGCAAATAGAAAAATATACCGGTGATACGGCTCGGGATCTTCCAGTGGGTCGCGCGAATCTTGAATTGAGTCAGGGGGGCTGATTTACGAAGCCCAACACGCACACGCGCAAGTTGCGTGCACGCTTTTACACGCCAAACCATACTTACGAAAGTTTCACGCGCATGAATGCAGAGTTTCGCACAGCGATGGCGCGTATTTATGCATTTACGTACGCGCGTGGCGTGTAATACGCGCTATAGACAACACGCCGCTCTAACTAAAAAAGACAAGTGCTATCATGTTTTCTGTACTGTCCAGAGGTGTTTGTTTTTGGCAACTTCTTT
>NW_017308141.1:266597-274871 GCF_000935625.1 Nanorana parkeri | reverse complement strand
TTAGTCCCCCTAGCCTTGCGCACTCACGTTCGTTTTTGTTTCACTAATGCAGGCACTCCTCCTGTCTCTTAGGGCTGCAGGCGAGGCAGAGCTACAGCACCCTATTCCCTTGGCCCAATCCGAGAGCGCTGTTCGTAATATTTGTATGTGCTTATCCTGGATTAATGATGATTTGATAACATTGTTTATAAATATGACCAAAAGTGAAAGATATGGTGGGACTACACCTTTCTTAAAAGTCAACCACAATTGAGATTGTTTTGCTTTTCACTTTTGCAGCTATCTTGTTTATCTGATTCTTGTAGTAAAACCAAGAAAACTGTACCAGTTGTAGTATTAAAATGCTTTTACTATACAACAATGCTGCATATACAAACTAAGTTACAGTAAAAACAAAAAACATACAGACCACTACAACTATGCATACACACACACACACACACACACACATTCTAACTTTTCTTTTCTAGCACACGCAATTGTATATATATTGTGGAAGTGTAAGCCAATACCACGGTGTTAGGTGGCCTCAAAGTCACCCAGTGTTCTCAGCCAGAGGGGCTGAGTGGCTCCAGGAAGACAGTACATGTACCAGGAGAGAACTGCCTTTTCAGTTCTTTCCAGGTTTTCTGGATCATGGTTGGGATCCTGGAGCCAGGAGATTTCTTAGAGCTCTGGGTGGGATGAAATCTCCATTCCTGGGTCCATGCTTTGGTGGTGACCAGCACCTGATTGTGCACCTGTGTACATCCTTCATGAAGAGTGTGCTGGGATGTGTTCAGGGCCCCACCTGTGAGTCAGGAGAGCTCCACCCTGGAGTCAGTGTGGAGGCCAGTGCAGCAGGGAGCTGCGGGTTTGTGAACCATATTGAGAGGATTGGCATGTTATTGCCGTTGTCTGGAGGAACCAGACAGTGGCCCTAAAGATTGAGACCGGAGCAGCGGGAGTGTCTTGAAGCTGAGGAAAGCTACAGAGCCATAACAAGGACTGTCTTATGTTGCTGTTTCAAGCTATTTTGTGTTTGCCCTTTTAATAAACTGCATTCTATTTGATTTACCTGGACTACAGTGGAGTGTCCTTGTTACAATATATATATTAGGGAACACTAAAGGTGACTTAGCTTCCATTATTGCTGATCCGCAATTTCCTTATTGATCAGGAGTTTGAGCATTCAGCATTCTCTGGAAAATGGCTTGCTGTTGCAGTTTCTCTTAAAGTGTGAAATTTATGTTGTCCTTTGAGTCAAGTCCTTCTTTCATTTTGTGCAGCTGAGCCTTTTATTTAGGAAAGTAGGTAGCTATCACACACATGGGCATAGCTCTTATGCCTGATCTACGACATCAACTTCAATGAAGGGTGCATATTTTTTCACAAACTATAAACGGCAGCACAGTAACAAGAATGCCATCTATGGTCAGCTATGTCAAATGGTGTGCCTATTGACAATCTTGGGATAGGTGTTTGCACAAAACTTCCTCAACACAATAGAACACAACTACACCTGTGTATCCCATTGTCAGCAATTAGCTTTGTAAAGAGAAAACCTGATGATACATATATATATATTTATTGGATGTGTAGGATGGATCATGGCAATATCACTGGATCATTAGGATGTAGAATATACAATAGAAGTGATCATATACAGAGTGGGATACATTAGGGACATTTTTAGCACTATAACTGAAGGGTTGGCACAGCAGTATGGGGTGTGAGGGATCAAGTATACAGGTGTTCTGCAGTGAGGGTGGGGTATCTGGGGGATTGGTTTGGTATACTGCAATCACTTCATTTCTTTCAGGACTGGAGGAAGTACATAGTTCTGACAGCCTGTCTGGTGGTCTACTATCTGCAATGTTTGAGATGGCATCCAATACTCTCTCTTGTAGTGTAGTAACATGAGGCTGTCCAGTGTCACAAATAGTTGTCATATAACTCAGAGAACTGGAACAACGTATTTAAGGGAAAGAATGTCTTTGGGACAGTAAGTGACAGACAAATATAAAAACCTGACAACTTTACCCACGTTAACCTCTTGTAAATAAAAGAAACAGTTTTAGCTGTCTTTGTGCCCATTTAATAGATTTCCCATCACTTTTGTCACTGTGGAACATGAAGGGAACTCTATCTAATAGAGACCAGAGAGCAATAGAAACCTGGTAGTTTATTTCCAACTCTTCCTGCCCCTGCATTACCCTGGTGGATGAAAATGTTATGATAGAGACACTGGGGTCTATTCACGAAGCTGCCGAGGGATCTGGCCGTAGCTTCGGCCGATCCTTCGGCTAGCTTTGGCCCCAGGACCCCTTCGGTTCAGTAGAACCGAGGGGGTGCCTTACGGGCTATTCACCATAGCCCGTACAGCTCCCGATCGTGGCCGAGCGGCTCAGTCGAGCCGATCGCATATGCATCGGCTCGGCTGAACCGTGCAGAAAGCCGAAGCCAGCCGACAGCCTGCTTCTGACAGCTGGGCGGAGCCAGCCGTGATCTTACGGCTGGCTCCGGCCACTTTCAGAGAGATCAGCGTCCCTGGTTGCTAACTAGGGACACTGATCTCTAAACAGCTAACTCTCCCTGGCGCCCCGGGAGCCTCATGCTCCCGGCCGCCAAGGATAGAAACAATGCTGTGTCTTTTTTTCTTTATTCTGACACGAGCGATGTCAGAATAGAAAAAAAAAATTCTCCCATTAAAAAGCATTGGGACATTACTATTGGCTATTTCAATTTGCAAAAGCCAATAGTAAACTAGCATTGTACCCGCCCTCTGCAGTTCCCCATCAGGTCCATCAGCAGAGGGCGTGTAAGGATTGCGGCACGTCCTTGCCTTCCAGGATGGAACGCATCCGCAAACCAGGAAGTCCTTGGAGAGCCGATGCGTTCCACCCTGGAAAGCATCGGCCCGATGACGTCATCGGCACCTCCTTGTTCCTTCCGGCTTAAAACGCCGGCAGACCGTCAGCTCGGCGTTCCACTATAGCTACTGTGGAGTGAGCACCTGCTGACTCTGCCGGCCATACGAACCCCTGGACTCCCCTAAACCTGGATACAGAGAGAGTGAGAGGATCCGGACACTGCAGCTTCCACCTGCGCAGGGACGAACCGAGCAGCCTACTGAACAGCAAGTATCTGTGACATCTCTTGTTGGAGTCGGCTCCATCTGCTGGTTGCTTTCTATATTACATGTGCTTGTCACCACTCTAACATGGGACATCTGTGAACAGCAAGTACCTACTAATATGTAATTGGGAAAAGCTCCCTCTACTGATTAATCTTCATACTGCATGTATGCTCAACCTCTCTAACCTGAACTAATCTCCTGCATCGTACAGAAGACTACCACCATACTGATGTGATCTAGAACCTCAGTAATACATTGCATTATTTGCCTTTACCTTCCATAACCACTCGTGGTCCATAGCTTCTAAACCTCCTCTCCTTTGACCACTCGTATGCTGGTAATACGTACTGGTCTCCGATCTAACTTCTCCTCTTTCACGGTAAATGATGGTAGGACTCCTAACTCTCCGTATTAATGGGAGAGAGACGCCAGGAGTCCGACACTGAATACCGTTACTACTAAGCCAACCTACCTCCTTCGTTGTTCCGCAGCTGAGATTCAACCCCTGTCTGGCCAGGCCCTCACATTATAGTGGAACCCTATACCATGAATCCAGCGGAACTAGCGGGCCATATAGTTACTCTCAATCAGAAGGTAGAAACCTTGAACAGGTCTCTGCAAGACCTCCAGCTTGAAAATCAAGCACTAAAGACGACTATCGCTCAAAATGCGGCCGCACAGAAAGAAGGTCCAGAACCCAAAGTCACTCCTCCCGAACCCTTCTCTGGGAAACGCAAGATGTTCAGAGAGTTCGTCAATTCTTGTAAATTGATGTTCAACTTACGTCCTCGAACCTACCCTACTGATCGTGTGAAAGTCCTCACGTTAATCTCCTATCTCAGAGGAGAACCCAGAGTGTGTGCTGATACTTACCTTTATAAGGAAGACCCCCTCTTGAATTCCTATCCTCGGTTCTCGGAGGCCATGTCTCGGCTCTACGAGGATTCGAGCAAACAAATTATGGCGGAAAATGCTATAAGGGCCCTGAAGCAGGGGAAGAGGCCTGTTGAGTATTTCGTTGCAGAATTCCAGCGTTGGGCCAGAGAGACCGAGTGGAATGACATCGGTCTCCAGAACCAGTTCCGACTCGGTCTCTCTGAGCCCTTGAAGGATGAACTGGCTAGGGATGATCTTCCTCACACTCTCGAAGGCCTCATTCAGCGGTCAATCACCATAGACAGACGCCTAAGGGAAAGGCGTGCTGAGAGGGTTTCTGGCACTTGCCCATCCTCCATAAGAGCGAGCCCCCCTCCGGTGGAAAAGATGGAGAGCGGAACCATGCGGGGTCCTCTGACGCAAAGGGAAAAAACTAGAAGAAGAGCCCAAAACCTCTGTCTGTACTGTGCCTCTCCCAAACAGGAGGTAGATGACTGCCCTATAATCACCAAAAGGAGTGGAGGTAAGGCTCTTCATATGTGCAAGATGAGTCCTACAACGCCCCGTTCAAATGATTACATATACCTCTCACTCACCCTACAGTGGGACCAAGTCCGGATGACTACTAGAGCGATGCTGGATACTGGAGCCTGTGGAAATTTCATAGACATCCAACTTGTAAACCTGAATAAAATCCCTCATTCCAAAACGGCAACACCTGTTTCGGGGAGTTTTATCGACGGAACCACTTCCTCTACAGGGCCCATCTCTTATCAAACCCAACCCGTCATGGTTACTTGTGCGGGAAGTCATACCGAATACCTCAGCTTTGATATCATTGCATCCCCTCTCTTCCCAGTTGTTCTGGGGCTGCCCTGGCTGTTAATCCATCAGCCTACCCTCTTGTGGGCTCAGGGAAGCATCTCGCTTGAGTCCCCTTTCTGCAGAGAGACCTGCTACCCCATCACTCCGTTAATGCAGATCACTCTAGATCAACTCCCCATGAGGTATCACGACTTCTCTGATGTCTTCAGCAAACGCAACGCTGAGACGCTCCCCCCGCATAGACCATATGATTGTCCCATAGATCTGATTCCGGGAACTGCCATACCAACTGGGAGGATATACCCCCTGTCTCAGCCTGAGTTGACTCATCTGAAAAATTACTTGGACGAAAACTTGAAAAAGGGTTTTATCAGACCCTCCACCTCTCTGGCGGGGGCCGGGATGTTCTTCGTAAAGAACAAGGACTCTAGTCTTAGACCCATTATAGACTATCGAGGCATGAACAAAATCACGGTAAAAAACAAATACCCCCTGCCTCTCATACCAGAGCTCATCGAGAGGTTACAAACGGCAAGGGTATTTACCAAATTAGACCTGAGAGGCGCATATAATCTGATCCGCATCAAACCTGGAGATGAATGGAAGCGTTTATAAACGATGTGTTCAGAGACCTATTGGATACATGTGTTGTGGTCTATCTCGACGACATACTTGTCTTCTCTGAAAACCTCCAAGACCATGGAAAACATGTTAGATGGGTTCTTGCACGACTCCGGGGCTCATTCCTTATACGCTAAATTGGAAAAATGTGTGTTTGAACAAACCTCCATCTCATTCCTTGGCTAGGTGATCACTCCCGAGGGAGTTCAGATGGATCAAGGTAAGGTGGATTGCATCGTTAACTGGCCGATTCCTAGCTCCAGGAAAGCCTTACAGAGGTTCCTGGGATTTGCTAACTTTTATAGAAAATTCGTGAAGAATTTCTCAGCAATTGTTAAACCACTCACTCGCCTGACTAGTCCCTTAGTAACCTATGCCTGGTCGACAGAGACCCAAGCTGCCTTCAACTCCCTGAAACAACGCTTCACTTCTGCACCTATTCTACAACTACCAGACCCTGACAGTCTTTATGTATTAGAAGTTGACGCCTCTCACATCGCTTTAGGAGCAGTTCTCTCCCAACGGTCCTCTCTTCTCGAACCCCTACATCCTGTTGCCTTTTTCTCCAGATCCCTCAACCCTGCCGAAATCAACTACCCGGTAGGCGAAAAGGAGTTGCTGGCCATCAAGAGCGCCCTTGAACACTGGAGACATCTGCTAGAAGGTACTCGACACCCCATTACCGTCTACACAGACCACAGGAACCTACAGTACCTGCAAACCAGCAATTCGCTGTCTTCTCGACAGGTACGATGGAGCCTGTTTTTCGGAAGATTTGACTTCCATATCACCTATCGTCCCGGCAGCAGGAATGGGAAAGCGGATGCCCTCTCCCGTATCCAGGACGTCAACCCTCAACATGATCCTCCCTCTCCAGTACTAGCACCCAACAAGTTCATCCTCGGACACGTCAACTTGAAAGATCAACTCAAGGAGTGTCTATCCAGGACACCTCCACTCTTCCCACGGATCTAACTAGGGATCAGGAGGGGTTCCTTTACAGGGACTCCAAATTATACGTCCCTCCACTACTAACTACTCACATTGTACAACTCCTGCATGATGGTCCCCTGGGGGGACACCCAGGGGTCACGAAAACACTGGATCTCATTCGCAGGTCGTTCTGGTGGCCTCAGATGCGAGAGACAGTGAAGAGATACGTCACTACCTGTCAAGTCTGTGCTTCCTGTAAAAGTGAAAGACGACCTCCCTATGGATTGCTCACCTCCATACCCGTTCCTAGCAAGCCCTGGAAGACAGTGTCCATAGACTTCATTGTGGATCTTCCTCCTTCCTCGGGATATACCGCCATCATGGTGGTGGTTGACGTCTTAACCAAGATGGCACACTTCACCCCCTTGCCTAAAGTTCCTTCAGCTAAGGAAACGGCGGACGCATTCCTCTCCGCTATAATTCGGCTCCATGGCCTCCCTTCCCAGATCATCTCAGATCGTGGGGTGCAATTTACTTCAAAGTTTTGGAAGGCCATATGCACCTCTCTCCACATCGACCATAGGATGTACACTTCTTTTCACCCTCAGACAAATGGACAGACCGAACGGGTGAACCAGTGCCTGGAACAGTACATCAGGTGTTACTGTACCCGTCTACAAGATGATTGGGTAGAAATGATTCCGCAAGCTGAGTTTGCATACAACAACTCGACCAGCTCATCTACTCTCCATTCCCCTTTCTATGCTAACTATGGGTTCCATCCCAACCAGCTGCCTGCCTCTCTGGTTCCATCCCACGTCCCGGCAGCAAGTACGTATTTAGCAAACCTCCAACAAACCACCGCTCTACTGAAGGAAAACCTTATCCGAGCTCACCACAACCAAAAGAAATACTACGATCTACGCAGGAGACCTGCTCCCCCCTACAGGGTCGGGGAGAAAGTGTGGCTCTCTACGAGAAACCTCCGTCTAGGAACTCCTTCCAAAAAACTTAGCAAGCTCTTCCTGGGTCCCTTCCCCATAGAAAGGGTCTTGAACCCGAACGCAGTAAGGCTCACCCTGCTGGATGAGCTACGCATTCACCCTTCCTTCCATGTCTCCCTACTCAAGCCTTTTAATACTTTCCCTGACCGCTCCCCTCCTCCTGCACCCCCGGTGCAGGTGCTCGGGGAAGAGGAGTTCGAAGTGGCTAAAATACTCGACTCGAGGAGACGCTGGAACAGGCTGCAGTATCTCGTCCATTGGAAAGGATATGGACCCCAGGATGACTCTTGGGAGGACGCACAGGATGTGCACGCTCCTATGTTAGTGAAGCGATTTCACCTTTGGCTCACTTCACTACTGATCGGTCATTCACTCGGCTGCCCTCGGCAGCATAGTGAATAGACCCCACTGTCACCTTCCCATGTAAGGAAGATGCCCCACCCCCGGACCTCCACCTTACCTGCACTCCTTTGCAGCTCCTTGTGAATACTGAATAGTGATATTGTTATAATGTGACATGCTCCCCTGTGATTGTCCCCGGGCCTTCTAGCACTGTCACATGACTGGAAGAGTGAAGTCACCACACCCGAGGATTGGCAATATATCCAATCTCAGCTCTGGCTGTAGAGGGAGCACAGAAAATGTGATTGTAAGGTGGTGAGGGGATGCCTTTTCCTGCAATGGCAAGGTGACAGTGTCTCTTTAAGGGAAACATCTCCAGTGCGGCGACAGACAGAAATTAAAACAAAAGTTCTAACCATTAAACTCTCTGTCCAAATAAAAAAAACAAGTTCTCTTTTATAAGTTACTGCTTAATATCCAAAACTTTAACTGTTTAATAAATGGACATAGGTTTGCTAGTAAACTGCAATCCAAACAAAATATGACCTCCCCTAC
>NW_017308141.1:245483-265108 GCF_000935625.1 Nanorana parkeri | reverse complement strand
ATATAAATATTTAACCACATTCCCCTGTGCCATTTGTGGGTGGGGGTCCACTAATCTATCACTGCAAATGATCCCTTGCTGTCTGGTCCCCTTGCAATGAACTGGACAGTCAATTATGCAGTGTCCATGTCGTGCAGGCAGTGATATGGGCACCCAAAGAAGGACCCCACTGGATGTAAACAAAGGAAGAGAAAAAACTAAATAAAAGAGGATAATGTGACCATGGTCATCAGTAAGAAAATGGGCTTTTGGATTTAGTTTTTTTGCTACCAGCAACCAGCTATAGGGAGTTGTTGTTGTTGTTGGTGGTGGTGGTGGTGGGTGGGTCATTTTATACAGGAAACACGCTTTAACATAAAATAATATATAATGTTTCTATTAAGAAAATTCGGAACAAAACTAAATACATAAGAAAAAAATGTGAGGTCATGTTTATTTGCTAAAAGGTTGGATCTTCAATAATGTCATAACTGGGGCGACATTCATTTTGTTCCATGAATTCTGTGGAGGCTTAGCGTCAGATGACCATATTCTGTAACAGTTAAGACAGCTCTCCCTAGCACAGTATCAACACTCATCCAAAAGACAGTAGTTTGACAGTGATGTATCATTGTAATTACAACTGGGAGCATCACTGAACAATGCCAGCTAGCTGGTGAATCAAAAATAATGATAGGCTTGCTTTGTCCTGTTAGCCAACTAGAAATCAGTTAGCTGATTTTGGCACTGCGTTAATAATAATAATATTCTGCATATGGCAGACGTCAGCAGATTCATAGCTGTTCTACGCCTGTGTAATATATCAATTCATTAAAAATGAGACCTAAAGCAAAATGAAAAGTTTTTCCGCTTTGTGAGATGTTGCAGCAGTTAACTGGTTTAACTTTTTAAAGGGGGTTTCAAAAGCCAGTCAATTAATCAATCAAAAATAGAATGGATCAGGTCTTCTATATACTGTATAGCTAATTCACAAATATACAGCACTTTTCTTCTTTGCAGAAGTCAATCACAGTTGAGTTAATTACATTATGCATTGCTTCCTTATTATTACTTATTATTATTATTATTAATAATATGTTGCTGGGAAAAATGTTTTAAAGAACACACACTGCAAAAAAAATTATTGTATCCCTCCCGCTGCAAGCACCAGCAATGTACACTGCCTGTGAGAGCTGTACTGGCTAAAAAAATAGACTCTATCAGAGCTATTCACAAAATGATGAAGCGTTTGGAGAAGGCAGGAGAAGTGAACAATCTAAAATAAAATAGCTGATTTGGAAAAATTCTCGTATTCAGCTCACTTTTCAGTTCCATTCATGTTGTCTTAGATTTTTCACTTCTTCCTTCTCCAAACACTTCACCCTTTTGTGAATAGCTCTGTATAACTCAAGCTTCTGTAGACATGTCCATGCTCCAATGGCATCTGAACTTCACTGTTTTATTGCTGGCTGCTTTTCTAAGTAATTCACAGAGACTCAGGCTCAGCACTCAGGTAGTAGGAAATTAGTGTAATCCAAACTTCTGTTTTAAATCAAACAGCCACAGGTAGATATAGATAAAGTTTACCAGACATCCTTGCAATTTATATAAATGAACAGCAGAATAATGTAATTTTTGCTCAACAAATATGGAGTTACACTTCAAAGGAGATGTAAACCCAAACACCAAAATGGCATGCAAGCTTTAACATGCTAATGCCAATCTTCATTAATCTGCAGCTTTCCTTATAATTATACCTGGGGGTTCTGCCATGGAGGTCCATTCTGTTATGGTCTGACAACTGTATCCCAATGGTGTTTATGCATCGTCACCATATCACATGTGCCCCTGTGGAGATCAAGCCAACACACATTGGGGGGAATTCATGAAAACTGGGGAGAAGCTGATTGGTTGCCATGGGCAATCAATAGATTCTGTTCGCTCCAGGTTTATGAATTCCCCCCATTGTGCAGTCATGGCTTACTGTTGTCAGCATTAAGATGCTGGACCAGAGCTATGGTGTTCAGCCAATAATGGAGTTAGTGTATATAGACAGGAAATGGTTCAGAAAGGCTGGAGGAGATCAGCAGCCCTGAGCTGCAAAAAAGGATTACAAACTAAAGCAGTATGTTATGATAATAAAATGGCAATTGTTTGTAATACACAATGCTTTAGTAATCTAAATCCCCTACAATTGGGGTTAACATCTACTTTAAGTGCTTAACCTTGGAAATAGAATGGACCAAACCTAAAACTGCAGTTATCGGAAATACAAAATGATTTGACTAAATTAGCTTATCTAGATATTTTCACCATGAACAGAATGTGAGATTATAGCTCACAGTTTTAACACAGCTGGAATGAATAAGCTTTGTGGCAAAATTCTATTTTTAATCAGTATGACATCATTAAGACCGAGAACGAGAAATGATTTCTGCGGTTTACAGAACGGCTAATATATTTGCACACAGTGGAATGAGAAGAATTAATATAATGGGAATTGGCAAGGCGACAAAACTTACAATGTGATTTGTTAAACAGTATACCTTGTTGCACAGACTGTCAAACATGTCAGACAGCAAAATAATATGCCTTCTATATTTGCATTTTTTTTTTGCCTTAATAAAGCAGACATTTTTATAATTGAACCTTTTGAAGCGTGTTATGTGCTTACCAAAGCTAGAAAATAAAAAGACAGGACTCTGTATTGAACCAGCACTTTGTTTTAAATGCTACTGCATGGGCTTTAGTGGAAATATAACTGTCTTTGAAGTTGGTGTGCTATATTATACCACGCTGTAAGTTTTCTTAGTGGCTCTGTAGAAATTATGTTTGCCTCAGGCACAAATATAAATGTATTATTCCGATCTGGCTTATCCAAAAATTCACAGAGCAATGGACAGCAACCCATAGCACCCGATCAGAAATTAAGTATAAATGGTTATACTGAATTACTTACCTATGCATATGATGATTGTTATGCAAGTGTGTTTGGAATAAGCATATTTCTGTTGTAAGCTTCAGAAGGTTCTTTATGAAAGAGAAGGTATTTACGTGTCATCACTTCCAAAAGAATGGGAGTTCTATTGCTTGTTTAAAGTGGAACCGAAACATACAAATATGAATAATTAGAATTTTTAAAGAATGCTATTGATTTTTAAAGCTAATCTCATGGGCATTTAAAAATACTACTACCCCTCTATACCACCCACCCTTATTTAATCGCACCTTATTTAAAAATAAACTAAAGCCCCTAAACTCTTACCTGCAATTATGTTCATGTCACAGGATGGGTCTGATGGGCATTGAGACATCATAAGTGAACAGTAATTAAAGTGATCAGGAAGACAGCAGAGACCAGCAAGAATCATTAGTCCACAGCATAGGAGGCGACATTGGGTGTATCGATCTCCAGACTGAGCACTCAGGTAAGTACTTTCAGGGTTCAGTGGCATTTTTAGCTGAGTGGAGGAAGGGGTGTTGGGTTATAAATGGAATTTTAACTACGTATTAAAAACATAGAACCTTGTGCTTTGTCCTCTGTTCTCCGACACTGCTTTTCTCTCCAGAAAAGACAAAAGATGTTTGATTATGCTCAGCTGGAAATAGCAGGATTAGTAGGTGTCAGTGAGACTTTTAATTTTACCCTCTGATTGGTCTCAAAAGAGATTTTTAATTTCACCCCATCATTTGTGTCGGTGTGATTTACAAATCCATGTCATCATTGGTGTCAGTAAGTTTTTAAAAATCATGCCATCCTTCAGGGGAATTTTAAATTCCCCCTATTATTGGTGGAATTTACCCCATTCAGGTTCCATGACGAATGCCGCTTCTCACAGCCCGAACTATACAGGAACTCCATCCACTACCTGTAATATAATGCTGAGTGCTGGAAGGAGCTGTGTTCTTGTGCTCAGCACCCTGATGCCACTCTGCACAGCTGTCCCCCTGGAGTGCATGCAGTGTGTGTGGGGGAGACTTACAGCTATCAGGGAGATGTAGTTTTGAGACTTCTAGTTTAGAATATAGCTTTATTTTTCAACTGGCACACAGCTTTGGAATATTTGATGCACTGAATAGAGTCCAGGGCTTCCATGAAGTATGGTTTTGGAGCAACAAGACACTCTAAGTTAGTCATTGATATGGCATGCAGGCCAAAAAAACAACAAATTAGCCATCCTCTAAAATACTTGAGGGTTATTTATTAACAAAATCAGCTACTAATATTGATACACATCTACTGCAAATCAGACTGCTTCTTATTTATCAAAGAGTGGGGTTTAGGATGGCAATTAGTGCTCAAACACCTGTTTGCATGGCCTGAGACCTTAGTTTTCAACTGGTGGGCCGTGACCCAAAAGTGGTTTGCGGCCCCGTGTTTAGTGGGTCACTGCATGCGTTCCACTTTTCTAGGTGAGAGGCTTCTCAGTCTCCTCCTAGCACAACACTGTCAATTCCCACACCAAGCAGCCATTCCAAATATGCTGCCCAGCGCTGAGTGCCAGCTTGAGGTGGGATAGGATGAGGCTATAGCCGTGAGGGAGCTCCATCCATATGTGCATTGCTTACAGTTCCCCCGTGTGTCCTGTAGGGGTGCCTGGACCAGAGTGATGTCACATTCTGGCTCCCAGCACCTCCACAGGGCTGTATAAGCAATGAACATATAGATGATGCTCCAGCACCGCAACCCACATTGGACTTCAGGCTGAGGATCCACTCCAGTTCTCGTAAGGTAGGGAGACTGGGTGGATCTTACACACAAAAAAAAGGGAGTGTGTATTAGAATGTCTGTGAGTGTGTGAGATTGTGTCTGTGGTTGTGTATGTATGTCAGTGTTTTTGAGGGCCAGTTCACACTAATACAATGCATTAATCACACAGTCCTGCGTGATTCACGCACTGTACCACGTAATCAGAGCTACTACACATTCTGGTGTGAGAGGTATGTTGCATGTTCATTCATTTGAATGGTACCCCAAACGCACCTCCCACCCACAGTTCAATTGCCCGCACCGAAACGCATAGTACTACAATGCCGTGTGTTTCATTGTAGTGCGATTTGGGTCGTGACTTAATGAACAAGGACAAATGTGGGTCCTGAGGTTACACAGGTTGAGAACCAATGGCCTAAGACATCCACATACTTTGACAGGTGCATTATTTAGCTTGGATTGAAAGTAAAATACATTGTACCAACATATACCACAGGAATGTACTGGCTTTTAAAGAAAACACTTTTAAACTGCATTCACACATCAAGGACTTTTTAGCTGACTTGTTTTGTTAAAGGTCATGAACAGATTACTTTGTTCAAGAAAGGGGCTTAAGCAAAGATGACCTAACAAAAATATTAATGGCCATAGAATAGAAAATGATTGACAGACAAACTCTAGTTAAAGCTAAACTTTAGGCTTTATGAAAGCACAACATAAAAATTGCTAGGACCACGGGGAAGAAGGTTTTTGGCAATATAGACTTTGCATGTCTATTCTGTCAAAAACTCTAACTTTTACATTGTTTTACTCTGGGAATTTACTGTGGACTACAATCTCCCATTTAGTTTACCAATTTGCATTGAGATTGTAGTTCATCACAGGAGCAATTTTGCAGCAGCACTTACTTTACAACATACAAACAGGGACTACGGGTATCAAAAGTAGCCACCCTCCAAAAGGAAGGACAGTGTCAGCACCAATTCAGAGATGATTTGAGAATCTACAGCTGAGTGATGCACAAATAAGGTCCAGTATTGTTAATAGTTAAATTAGTAATGAATGCTGGGTGTTTCTTTACCTTAGTGCACATGTGTCAAACTCAAGGCCCGGGAGCCGAATCCGGCCCACCAGGTCATTTCCTAGACTTCTACTTTCAGATCTAGGTATTAAGTTATTACTAAAATCAGTGATAATTGAATGCAGAGGCAATTATGATAAAGATTAGATACATTTATATAGTCTTACAGATACCTTTGAGGGCAAACATAATGTTGATGCGTCCCACGATTAAATTGAGTTTGACACCCCTGCCTTAGTGCATTCTCTGCAATAAGGTAAACAATGCCCAGTAACTTTCAAGGTTCCCTTGTCAACCAACCCCTACTTACATGTACCAGTCAATCTGATGGGAGGAGAGGAGGGGCGTGGCTTGCCGCATGCTGTGTGCGCATCTATGGACTCATACAGCTACTTAAGACCACAGCCGGGAGTGAACATGCACGGGTGTCTCCTCAGCAGCCAGCTAGCTGATGGAGACACCCGCAAGAGGCGGGGAGGAAAAAATGGTTTGGGGATCAGCTAGAGAACAAGGAAAGAAATTGATTTAAAGAAGAAGGATAGCATTTAAATGAATATATAACCCTTGTAATCATAACAAACAAAAATAAGGTTTAATATCACTTTAAGGTACTTAAATGCATTTTTAAAACGTAACTCTTGAGTTTAGCGTCACTTTAAATAGAGAACATGAAAATCCCTGTATTTTATTTTACAGCAGGTTATTCATACAAAAGTAGCAGCACAAATGTTAAAAGGTAAACGGATTTGTATATTGTTTCAGGCTTTGACTGACAGGACTTGCTTGGACTACCCAGTTCCAATATAATAATTGGTTGCCAAGACTCACAAAAGGTTTATTTGATATAAAAAAAGCATAAAAATGCTAATTTTACTAATTTGTGCTTTTTTATGATGCTTTCACAACAGTTATAAGATATCACCTAACAGGCAGGAGGAACAAACATTTTAAGCTGAACAAAGTACACATTTTCTATCTTAAATACACAAACAAGGAAAATAAGTGTTTTTTGTCTGGTCTACTAATTTAGTACATTATGCTTCCAGCTCTGCTGTGGATAGGAGAACAAAGCAAGCCTTGCCAGCTTTCAAAAGACTAATGAAGTCTCAATCAGAAAGTTTCATTGTGTTATTCCATAAAGACACTGACCTACATTTGAATGGCTGAGTACACTTATTAGACAAATGCATCAGTTCTGCATATTTTCATAGTCCCACGTAAAGAGGATCCCATTTATCTACAATCTCAGCTGCTCTTTTGAAGACATGAAATGCGAGCAGAGAAATTAGAATTGGTTCGGTTTCTAACAATATTTGTAGAATAACTCCTTGTTATGGACATTTCCTGTAATGAATCCTGAACCCTAATGACAAGGTCTCATGACACGATCTTCAGTAACACAATGCACTTCTGTTGATAATACTCAGGATCCCTGAAAAAGACTATTTCAACATGAACCTCAAATATATTGAATTATATGGAAATTCAAAATGTTTTGTTCATTTTGCATGAGGCAGGGAATAGTTACAGTAAAACATTTGCCAGATTCTTTTTACCTGTCTATGTCCCATTATAGAGATTCCCTAATACTTCCTGTGCTGTAGACACAACAGGAATTGAGGGGAAAATCTCTTGAATGTGAGGAACATTTCTTCTAAAGCTGGCCATACATCTATAGCATATCTGCAGATTTTCTATGGTCAGATGGAAAAAGTGCAACAGATTCCTCCATCTACGCTAAAGTATGTGGATGGAGGAATCTCCCACTGGGCCAAGCTACAGTATCTTACTAGTCGGCCCCACTGGCTGTCAAAATACCTGAACAATCTGATTGGATGCAGGCATTTTTTAGGTATTTTGACAGCCAGCGGGGCTGACTAGCAAGATACTGAAGCGTGGCCCAGCGGGAGATTCCTCCATCCACACAGTTTAGCGTAGATGGAGCAATATGTTGCACTTTTTCCATCAGACCATAGAAAATCTGCAGATAATCTATAGGTGTATGGCCAGCTTTACACAGTTGTCACTGCAACAAGTGTCCCCATGGGAAGATTTTTCCTATACTCTTTTTTTCTGGTGTCAACTCAAAAGTTTGGATTTCCCACCACTTTCCGTTCTGATGACAATGGCCATCAGAGAGAATAAATCCCAGAGACAGCTATAAAAACCTGACATGGGTTTTAACTCTTCCCCAGCATAAATGGTCTATCAGGCCCGGCGCTACTGCAAGGCAAGGCAAGCGGCCACCTGAGGGCGCTGCAGGGTGAGGGCGGAAAAAACAGGGCAAGTACTTATCAAAATCCCCCGATGTTTTCGCTATGTTTTTTTTTTCACTTACCTTCGGCGCGGGAGAGCAGCGGCAAGTCAGCACTGGTCCGGTGGGAGGAGCTCCAGGTGGGGTCCTAATTTAGCTGGCCAGCGACTGACAGAGGATCTTGATCCGATCCAGATGTTGGATCGGCTGAGTCGAACTCCTTCTGCACTTCGGGTCAGCCGAACATGCTAAGCATGTTCGGCTGATCCGAAGCCACACGAAGCAAGCCGATGTACGGCTGATTTCAGCCGATGTACGGCTGAAATCAGCCGTACCAGTCTGAAGTGAATAGCCGAACAGTGTTCGGCTCACTTCACTTCTGATCGGTCATTCACTCGGCTGCCATTGGCAGCTTTGTGAATAGACACCTAAGTGAAGATTTTTTTTTTAAACTACGCAGAGCTCCAAAACCAAATCAAAACAACAAAGCTGAAAGGAACAAAAAAGAAGAAAAAAGAGGATGGTGTGCGGAGGAGGGGGAATTGAGGAAGAGGGGAAGGGGACAGCAGCCAAAAACGTAAAATACACAAAAAAAAACACAATCACACAAATACCATTCGATCCACAAGCACACTATTTTTTAATTTACAAAGCCTTCTTTTTCTTTTTTCTTATTTTACTAAATGCAGCTTACATGCTGATAGGGAGCAGGCCCAGCGCTACAGGGGGTCGGGGAGGGGGGGGCGCAAAAATGCACCTTCGTCGTGTAGGCAAAAATCCTAGCACCGGCCCTGGGTCTAATGCAAGCAAGTGTCTGAAAAAGGACCTGTTCTTGTTGGCCCTAGCAACTGATCAAATTTTCCCTGTCATGCCTTTAGCCTAGTATGGAGGATACTAAAATATAATGTGACTGCTTGCAATGGATATAATGGAGTTTAGACCCTTTTATGTATGATCCCCATGCTGCAAATATTAGGAATGAAAAGGATAGACAAGGAAAATTGCAATAATCACCCAGGTCTACCTCACCCTAAGCACTTAGAGTGGTCAATGAAAACATGCATAGCAGATGATAAGTACCTAGTTATACATTATATACAAATTAACCAACTAGCATGTCTTTGGAGTGTGGGAAGAAGCCAGAGTACCCAGAGTCAAACCCATGCAAGCTCAGAGAGAACATGCAAACACCTTGCAGATAGTGATCTGGCCGGTATTCAAACCAGGGACCCCTAGTGCTACGAGGCAGAAATGCTACCACAATGCCACTGTGCAGCACGTTTCTTCTTCTACAACAGTAAGCCCCTTTTTAATACCAGTTATTTAATGTACCTACATTTAAGGCCCACTTTTGCTTTCCATTGCATTAATACACAAGCATTAACACAATATGGCATGCGATAATGTGCATTGCGTTAAAGCAGACCATTCATTGGGAATAGTCTGCAAATACACCACAATGGATGAAAAAACATACATGGCCCTGTTTATAAATGCAGTGCACCACAACACACATATTGTTAGGGATGCACTGATACCAGTTTTTCGGTATCGAGTACCGATATTTATATTTCGGTACTCGCTGAAAACAAGTACCAATACCAGTACTTCCACTAGCATGGAGCCGGCTTCCCGGGCAATCAGGAAAACAGGCGTTGTGTCATTATCTTCCACTCAGCTTCATGATTGCTCTGGAAGCCGGCTCCATTCTGTTTGGCCGGCTCAATCCTGATTGGCCAGGAAGCCAGCTTCTCAGTCAATTAGCATGGAGTCAGCTTCCCGGCCAATCCAGAAGCCAGGAAGCTGGTCATTACCAGCCGCCCGGCGTCCTGATTGTCCGGGAAGCTGGCTCCATGCTGTTTGGCCGGCTCGATGCTGATTGGCTGGGATGCTGGCTTCCATTCACACAGGAGCGATTGTCTGCTCATATTCGGGCGTATAATTACATGCAGAGCTGCTCTAAACATAAAAAAACAATGCACTGTGCATTGTTCAGATTTTAGTGGTGGCTGCACGGGACAAAACTGTGCTTCCCCGCAAAATAGTACAAGTGCTATTTTTTGGACGGATTCCGCACATTCTCGCTTTAGCGTTTGCGCGCCATGTGGTCTTCCGCAGGAATCACAAATGCTATATGTCAATTTAATTTGTGATTGGATGAAGTGTTTAATTTGGAGATATCTAAACATTTCGTTAGATGGGAAGTTATATTTAGATTGCAGATCCGAGTACGGAATGACCTGATTTACACCTATAAGGTCATGTAGGGTCGTTACTTTGTTATTGGTCCAGTTTCTAAAGGATGAGGGAGATTCGAGGCTTGGAGGGAACATGGGATTCCGAAGTATAGACAGCAGTGGGAGATGTGGGGAGATGAGTCCGCTGGAATATTTGACTGAGTCCCATATCTTGAGGGAGCGCCGAGTGATAGGATTAGTGAGGGAGGCTCTGGCACTTGGTCTTAGCCATAGGAGATTGTCTATGGCTATGGGGTCACAATCTATCGCTTCCAGAGAGACCCATAATGGTGGTTCCCTCTTGTCATGATATTTGGCTATAGTGGCTATTTGTGCAGCATGGAAATATTTTTGAAGATTTGGGACCCCCAGACCTCCATCTAATCTGGTGTGGTACATCACTGATTTGGGGAGGCGAGGTTTCTTATTGGCCCATATGAATTTGAAGATCCTGTGTTGGAGCACCCTCAAGACATGGGACTGAACAAAACAGATTCTTTTTTTCTAACAGACATCTTAGACCTGCTCACGTCTTAATCTCATGCATTGCTTTTTCTGACCACTGGACGGGATAATTCACAAAAAAAGATGCAAACTGATAGAGTATTTGTCTCATATATTCAATACACGACCTGTTCTACACTCTCCTCTCCTGCTCTTATTTTCATTGAAATTAACTCCATAGTGAGTAAGGGCATAAGCTAATAGTAAATTCAAGACGTGATAAACATGTATTGTCAATTGAGATTATCCAGGTTGGGTGACAGTCTCTTTTTCCATATATATCAGCTGCTAAATGACTTTTGGGCTCACACGCTGTCATCAGATGGATTTTCACAACAGTAGATGTGGGAATTCAAACAAATAAACAGATCTGTAAGCTGTGCTGTGCATTACATACTGTACTCCTGACCAAGGTGTTTTTTGTTCCAAAAATGTTTGTTTTCTAGATAGTAAGCTACACTCAAACAGTAATAAGTGTTTCATTTATGTATATTTTTAGTGAGCAAAAAAAGCATATTTTTGAAAATTATCTTTTGTTTTAAGGCACAGTAATTAAATATTTTGTAGGTTCAAGGATTGTGACATACATGTGCAGTTTATACTGTGAGCAAGGCTGACTCTATTTAACAATGGCATATGCATATTATTAAGTACAATTATTGCCCAACCTTTTTTATGCTGCGGCACACAGGCCATGTCTCACATCATCTCTATGCTTATATCTGCCCCTTTTTACACTGTAATGATCAAATAATAACAGATTCCAGTGCGGTGGTCAATTTGTGCCTCTTCTGTATACAGCAGCTATTTATGAAAAGCAGAATATATTCTGCATGTCTTTGTAAAGCTGTGACTGGTCCCCTTTACAAGCCTACACCACCAGGTGTTATGAGTGGCCCCCATGCCCATTGGGAAATAAGTGTCTTGTCACACACAAGGGGGTTGATTTACTAACCTTATAAACACACCACGAACATGTATACACCTCTGTAGTGTGTTCCATCCCAGCATGATCTATGGGTGGAATCTAAACACCTTTGTAGTGTGTACACACCCAGCAGGTGTGATGTGTAAATTAGCTCTATGTTGTGTTGCTTGCGTTGATGAATGCAGGAATGTAAATGCATGAGCTAACCATTTTTGTCTAAACTGTGAAGCAGCATTATATATGCATCATGTGCATGATTTTTCCATATATGGCATTAGTGGAAATATGCTTTTAGAGACTTTTTGGTTGATAATTACATTTTGCTGTGTAAAAATCACACGCACCTGGTGCGTGCATGTGTTTAGGTTAGTAAATCACCCCCAAGGTGTGCATTCTGGCTCTGTGAAAGGGAAGAGCCAGCCTCTGTTGTTGCCTGGTTGTTGTACACTCTAGTGATGCTGAGTGAACCCATAGAAAATGAATAGCTGCATTTCAGCATTTCCTTGGAGACATGGGAAATGAGTGTTGACCAATGTAAACTTCTTCTTGGTCAGTCAAGATAAGATGCATGCTCTCCATGGTAAGGAATTGTATGTTGAGTATGCTGAACATAATAAATAATGAAAAAGAAATCTATGAAAAGATAAGGCAAACTGGAAAATGTATTATTTTGCATATATGGAAGTAGATTTTTTTTTGTAGCACTCCCTTACACCTGGGCAATGGAGAAGGATTCCAAGGTGGCCAGGGGGGCTAGCAATTTAACTCTCAGAATAGAATCCTTGGTTTGTTGTGAGGTAAAAAGGAAATTGGGTGCCAGTGCCTTCTAAGGGTCTTTTTTTTAGCACAATAAACTCAGAAAAAGGGTTAGGGCACAGCAGAAATACAGCTCCAGACTTTTCTAGTAAATTAGTAGTTGGAAATCAGCCACAGGTATCTTAGTGGTTGAGCAGTGAGAATATCTTGCAGTAGCAAGAGCATCTTACACCCTGCTCTCCAGGTCACTCTTGTGCACAGAAGCCTCCTCCAAAGATGCTCCATATAGGCAGCCATCTTCCTGCTGTGCTTCCTCTGGATGTACCTTTCAGCAGGAGAGCAAAAATCCTTCAGGCCCCATGGCAGCAGGCCTGAGAGACAAAAGATCTCCTTTCCTGGAAGGAACCCAGGAAGCAAAGACACGCTTCCCCAAGCCAGCCTCAGAGACAAAAAATCCTACTGGAATCTCACCCCAAATATATATTCCTTTACCAAGCATGCATCACTAACAATAAACCTCTTAGTAATAGTCCAGAAAGCAAAAACATATTCATAACTCAGAACATTTTATTTGCTCTGTCTACTGGAAAACACTTCCTGGCAGTGGCTAAACTGTAGTCTGAAACCTAACAAACACAGAAAATCAACAATCAGAGATCAAGCTGAATACAGCCTAGCTGCCCAATAAACTTAGAGTAGGGATACTTGATCTTATAGTATGGTCCTTCGATTTCTAACATGTGGGAATTCATGTGTAGACTATATACAAAGTGACCCCACTCTAGGATCTTCAGTGTTTCAATTCCTCCTTGGGTGCCATATTTCCAAAGAATCCACATCAGCCTAAAGAACATGCTTATGGAAGAACAGATCCTGCACTCTGAGTCCAGCTGATATGATTCTGATCAATAATAAATAATACAAATAAACTAATGTGTAAACTGAATGATTGATTCACATGTTGGCACACACCAAATGATTTCCTATCAGTTCTGATGAGCATGTTGGCACACTGCACGTGATATTCTATCAGTAAACTCCGGCAAGCTGGAAATATTGTGGTGAATCTTCATTTATAAGTACACTGCATTGTCACATCAGATGATCCAGAAGCACATGTGTATGGTATGTTTATCACAAGTAAGGAAAAAAGAAAAAAAATCATTATCTGTAATAAAAAAAATCACCAATATCCAGAAAATTCCACTTTATTTATGGAGTAAAAGGATTGTATTTGTCAATATATCAAGATATATACAGGGAATAACTTTTTTGTATTTTATTGTCTCTTTTCTAACTCTCTTTTCCTGCTGATATGGCTATGTTTATAAGTCATGTCCCCAGTGGAATGCAAGTAAGACCTCTCTGGCCAAAAACATAGAGATCAATTGAAATGGAACTTCGAGCATAGAACAGACCAATCATGATTTTGTTGCCGTGGAGACTGGAATCTACAAACACTTCAGGATGATGTGATTTCCATTACTAACCTTGTATGTAGTGAGATTGCAATTGATTTGTAACCCCAAGAGACACAGCCTTTGTGATGTTATTATACAGTGTATAGTTTGTATTTCTGTCTAAATACGACACCCTTTAGCAAAATGCTAGAAAATGTCAAAACATCCTCTTTAAACCAATTTAACGTAGCTTGAATTCCTCAAACTATTTCACAGTGTGGTATGTTTAACTACATATTACGCATAGCATTGACATGATGGAACCCATAAAAAAAAATGTAATAGGGCTTACATGGGGCTTATTATTTTAGAAGATAAAACTGGAGAATATCTGTAGATTTAATTTAATGAGGCTCACTAGGCCCTTGTGAAGGTCCCGGAGCATCCATGTTGGGTAGTCCTATGGCAGCAAGTGTAGAGAAACAATATGCTTTGCTGAGTAAGATGTTTAGCATATGGATGAAGATTATGTAAATTAAAATACCAACTGCATTAGGATAAACAACAGGGAGAATATGAAGTGCTGAGATAAGAATAGAACTTATGATTTGCTGAACCCTTAAAGTGACATTTAACCTTTGGGGTTGTCTTTGTTTTTTTTTAATTCTTCTGTTTATTATTGCCAGACTTACTTTAAAAAAAACTTTTTTATTCTTTAAAATGTTTGTATTCCATCAGCCACTAGTGGTATCCAAACCACTCCCCCCTCCCCCTTACTTTTTATAGTACTAGCAAAAACATGTAAAATATAATTTTAAAAACTTATTAAAAACCCCTCAACCTAAACCATTATAGTTTCCTTTAAATATATGTATTTTGTATGCACTGTTTAGTCTTTGCTGTTAGTGCTGTTAGAATAATTAGAAAAGTTAGGTATTTTGTGGCAGATTTACTATGACAGAAATCCCTGGTCTAAATAAAATACGATACTGTTTTAAATTGAGGAGCTGAACTGATGAAATACTACCACTTAACAATTTTATTATTTTCCCTGCACAAAGAGAACAGAAAATGCTTTCTTCTTATTGTCCATTTGCACCTCCTCTACTGCATCATGCTGATTGTCAACACAGGTTACATAAAGAACAAAATGGGGATCTTCTATTGCATCATTAGAGCGGAGCAGGGTTTCTTGGTTCAGCTATGAAATGCTAAAAAGGAATATCCAGGCACGGGAATGAAAATTCAAATTTCTCTGCATGTGTTTTGGTAGATGCTTGAAAACAGAATAAACAAAGTTAGCTGATTTTTTTCTTTTAAAGTTGAACTAATGTCCACTACATTTACCTCAACATCAGGGATGCAAGGCCCATGAGCTCCCTTGTTGACATCAGTGGCAGGTTTTCTTCCAGGTTTTTGATCTTCAGCATTCTTGATTGGATTGGCTGGCTCTGGTAGATATCATGCATGTAAAGCAAACAGAATCTGTTCACATGTCCATCCAGTGAATGCATGATTGAAAGACCTTTTGTCCACCCAGGTACACTGAATTATTTGTTAGTTAAACCGTGAGTTTTTTCTTATTTTTTTTATTAATGGGGGCCAGACTTACTATAAAAAATGTCCTTTATTGTTTATTTTTTTAATGTCCTCTTTCTCAAGTGGTATCCAGACCGCTAGCCTTCCCCCCGTATGGATGCCTCCATCAGCTAGCCGACTGCTGTGGAGGCACCTGTACGTGCACGATTACAGCCGTGCCCACACCTAGCTGTGTGAATCCACAGACCACACAGTGTGTGGCCGGCCACGCCTGCACCCTTGCAATCACAGCTTGACTGATGGCAGAAGGACCCTATGGCTCCTCTGCCCTCAGTACCCTCCTCCACAACCTGGCAGTTCAGGAAAGCCTGAGCATCTTCGTACCAAGCGGTTGCAGGTACGTGTGAGTGTATAGGATTGTTAGGAAAGTGCTGAGTGTTTTTTGCCTTAATGCAGAAAATGCAATAAAGGTAAATAACACCCAGCTTTTAGTACTACTTTAAAACCACATTCAGTTAAAATGACACTTAACTCAGGATTTAAATCATAAAAATGCATTCATGTACATTAACTATTAACAATACTGTATCTTATTTGTACATCACTCAGCTGTAAATCCTCAAATCATCTCTGAATTGGTGTTGACACTGTCCTTCCTTCTGGTGGGTGGCTACTTTTGTTCCCCAAGGTCCCTGTGTGTGTTGTAAAGTAGTCACCGCTCCAAGCTCACTCCCGTGATGGACTACAGCCTCACGTTTAGTTTACTAATTTGTATTGAGATTGCAGTCCATCATGGGAGTGAGCTTGGAACGGTGACTACTTTACAACGCACCCGGGGACCATGGGGAACAAAAGTGGCCACCCTGCAGATGGAAGGACAGTGTCAGCACCAATTCAGAGATGATTTGAGAATCTACAGCTGAGTGATAGACAAATAAGACATTTTTGTTATTAGTTGGGGTACTTGTATGCAATCTTAAGGTTTAACTCCTGAGTTTAGTGTCAGTGTAAAATGAAGTTTACTATAAGACAAATCCAGCCTCCAAAACAATGCATCAGTAGGAATCTATGTGGTAACTGCAGCCCACCCAATGTATGGATCTGGTTAGCCATCAGGGCTGCTGCAGTGACAAGATAACTAGAAGATCCTCTATTACAAGAATTTAGCAAGCACACTGATTGTAAGGGGGGTAACCTAACCCACAATGTATCATTCCATATTTAGCAAGAAAGGTTTGTTGGTAACCCATATTAGGAGAATATGAATTCAGATGAAGTAATTTTTATATTTCCGTTGTACTCTCACCATTACACATCCTGTGCATTCATTCCTCTAATATCTTGTACAGCATTTAGAAAGTTCCATAATGACAAGGTAAGGAGCATGCCCTAAGATTGCCCCCTTTCCCAACAACCTAATATGTTATGGTTTTCACCACAACAGGAGGTAATGAGAACTCTTCCAAGGGAGATACCTAATTTGTGAGAGGAATTGCACTCACTATTAAAAGATTTTTAACTCAGTTCCTGCTGAGCCTCCTGAACAGGAAGTGAAGAGAAATTAACCAAGCTGGGCACAAACTGCAAAACATCATGCCCATAAGTGCCTTCATTCCTCTGTAATATCTGATACATTTTAGTATAAACATGGTGTGCATTATGGGTCTTATAGAAAAAATTTTTAAAGCGACCTTGCTGCTATAGAAAAAGTTTTAAAGCGAGCCAAATCTGTAAAAAGAGACACTACATACTCATCTTACCTGCTATCTGTGCCAGTGAACATTTCTTCAATGCTGAGAAAATCTTCAGCTGAGGTCCGACTAAAACCAACACTCCCAGGAACATTGATTGTTAGGGTCCCCGCAGCTCTCATTGGTTCCTACAGCTGAACTCCACATCACTTTTGTATCCTGTAATGTCTGATGGTCAGAAGGAGGAATGAGTGAAAGGTGGAGCAGGGACCCAGGAGATCAACAGGACCCAGGAAGTGTTGGTTTCCCTTCAGACTTTAACAGAAGAGTTCTCATGGGAAGCAGAAAAGGCAAGTACTGTATGTCCTGTATTCAATCACAGGTCAGCTTGCTTTAAAACAGAGTTCCTTTAATATTTTGTTGTTGTTACTTAATGTAGAGATGCCCACAGCGTTCATACGAAAGCACAGTAAATGTTGCAGCTTTAGATAGGGGCTTGTATGAGATTGGATACTACTGTTGCCTTTGTGTAATTTAAGAAGTACCTTGGAGAAATAATGAATTGACTACAAGTGTGGTGATGCCACTTGTATACCATTGAAAAATACAAGTCCCTCTGTCGTGGTGGCTGATGGGACTTGTAGTTTCATCATTTATAGATCCTGTCAAAAGATCCATGAGTGGATGAAGCAAGCGTGGGAGGAGCCATGCACAGCTACACCAAATTAAAAAATAAATAAAAGCATGCATGGAGAAGAACCCTGCTATTCAGGTAAATGTGGGGTGGAGGGGGGTTGCAATCTGACCATGTTTCATGTTACACCCTGAATATGGGTGTAACATGAAATATGGTCAGAAAGGTAAATTTAGCCTTTAAAGAATCAAACCTTAAAGGGTTTCTAAGGCCTCCGTTGTTTTGCATATATCTACTGATAGCAAGAAGTTTGTTTTTTTTTAAAAGGCTTTAACAGAGGTTTAAACTTACCCCGTCTTTGCCGCGTGCTCACGTCAGCAAATCCAAAACTGCTTGGGCGGCCGCGGATTTTCGGCCGGGAGACGAGGAGAGATGCAAGGTAAGTCTATGGACGCGAGCACCCGCATGCAGACACCGTTGGACAGGAAGTACCAGCAAGGACAGAGGAGTCAGCGCTGGATCGGAGAGCCGCCGCACCGCTGGAGGGACAGATGAAAACATCAGGAAAGAAGAAGATCGGATTAAGAGACATAATTTAAGTTAAGTGCTAACATTAACATTGGGGGAGGGGGAAACAATGTGACTTTAATGTCACTTTAAATAGCCTTATTCCTAGTTGCTGTGGTTTACAGAATAAGCAGGCGCAAAATAAACATTAGGCACACGCCTATAGGCAGCCGAAGCAAAGAGGCAGCTATTGGCCACACATCGCTGGAAATAAATTGATTGTTAAACAATCACATTTTTTTTCTTTAATATGAGTCCCTAGGTTTCATTTTATTTTGCATTACCATGGCTCAGCATGTCATGCCATCTATCCCTGCACAGCTTGACTGTAGACTAGAAACACATTAAATAGACATGCTGTTTTACTGTATTCTGAAATATCCACTATTATTCAACTATGTTAATACACTCATTATGGTTCTTTATATTTATTGCCATTGTAGTTTATAATACTAAAGAGAATTGTAATAGCTTACTGGTAACTGATACAGGCTATAATTAATTAATGGACCACAATCGAGCTTTATAATAACCCTATTGTTTGTGACATATTAAAAAAATACTTTTTCATAGCAACGTAATGAAGTCTTTTTTAGTTTCCCTGGAAGAAAAGTATACTGTGAATTAGGGTTGCACAGATACTTTTCGAGTACCAGTGCAGATACTTGGCATTTTCATGAGAACTACCAGGGTTGCAGCGGTTGCAGCTGGGACCTGGCTCTGGCACTCCACCACTGTCCTGAAATCATTAGTCTGTATTGTTTTAGAAAAACTGTCACATAACAATAAACAAAAATGTATCAGTACTCGTACTTGTAAGTACTCGGCAAGTACCAGTACTCATACTCGCAAAACTGGTATCTGTGCATCCCTTTATTTATATTTATAAAAACAAAATCGTACATTAAAACAGAGATGTACAAATCCCAGGAGCTCCGTGTGCTCCATACACATGACAGCTGCCTCCTAATTTTTGAATTTGTCTCTAGTCTAGTCTTGGAGCTCAAAAGTATCGGTACATGTACTCGTACTTGTACCGAGTACTGTACTTGGTATCTGTGCAACCCTACTGTGAATGTTTATATAATGCTGGTGTGTTGCGCTTGGTATTGTGTATTCCCACTACTATTTCTACGTGCATAATTGAATATATTTTCAGTGTTTGTAAATCTTATGAATAATGATATTAAAGGTGAATCCTATTCCAGTTCTAACAGTGGGAGTAATTTAACCTCTTGCCGTCCGCCCGTAGTAGAAAAACGGACGGACGGCACTGCTGCATTGGCGGGTTGCCGTCGCCAGACGGCATTTTTTTTCTGCTCGCGCGCGCCCCCTGGCGGGCAC
>NW_017308141.1:217565-243527 GCF_000935625.1 Nanorana parkeri | reverse complement strand
CAATCACTGATAACACTAAACTGATAAGCGGTAACAGCTTTTAAAGCGTCGCCTATGGCCAATTTTGGGTATTATCGTTTTTTGAGGTTTTGCGCGCGCACGCAATTTTAAGGCTTGACATGTTTGGTGTCTTTTTAACCAACGTGACCCCGTCTTTTATATTTTACCAAAAAATTGGGTAATAATAAATGTTTTATCATTTAATATAGGGGAAACTGTTTTTTTTTTTAAATTTCGGTGATTTTTCCTTAATATAGTAAAAAAATAAAAACCCCAGTGGTGAATAAATACCACCAAAAGAAAGCTCTATCTGTCCCCAAAAAAGGGTATAAAATTCATTTCAGTACAGCGCTGCATGACGGAATAAATGTCAGTCAAAGTACCGCAGCGCTGAATACTGAAAAATGGCCTGGATGGGAAGGGGTTTTTACACCGCGGATGTCAACTGGTTAAAGTGATAGTGACAATTATATGGATATTGTTTGAACTAGGTGATTCAATAAAAACTTTAAACCTTGTGTTAATGTGTGATTCTTTTTATCTCTTTCATGTGATATATAATGAGAAATAAATCAAGACGTTTAACAAACCCCACTAGTCTAGATAAAGTGTTTCTTAAGTATATCAAATATATTCCCAATATTACAAGTGAATTATACGGTATACATTTTCAGTGCCAATATGCAATCCATATAATTGTCACTATCACTTTAAATTACTCCCACTGTTAGAACTGGAATAGGATTCACCTTTAATATCATTATTCATAGGATTTACAAACACTGAAAATATATTCAATTATCACAGAGTTTATGATATACACGTAGAAATAGTAGTGGGAATACACAATACCAAGCGCAACATACCAGCCTTATATAAACACCATCTATATACATTGTTGCAGCTGGCAATTAGGTGTGTTTTTCCCTCTCCTAGCGCAACTAAATTGTACAATTTATACTGTGAATGTGTCTATTATTTTACTGACATTAGCAGATTAATTTACTCTGTTATGCAAATTCTAATACGACACTTTCATTTGTGAAAGGTACAGGCTGGCATCCAGAGGGTATCATGCAGTGTAGCTCCTCTGCTTGGAACTATTGCTGGGCGGAGCATTTAGTGCAATGTACTTGCTATATGATAGGACATAAGGTGTATAAGTGTGATAATGCACCCCTGTTGAAAATGTAAAAAAATAATTGTATTCCACACAGAGTTCTGTGATCATATTTACTATATGGACAAAAGTATTTGGACACCCCTCCTAATTACTGTGCTCAGGTGTTTTTATTGAAGAGTACTGTTAAAGCGGACCTTTACACTCAAAAATCCAATTCAACCAATGTATCCCTCTATGTATGATGATAAATAATAACATAGACATGTCAGGTGTAAAATGCTGTAATTTGTAAATACTTACAATTGCAGAGCATTCACTTCCTGCTTTTAAAGAGCAAAAAGACTTCAGTTTGCCAAAACAATACACACTGGGATTGCCTTGTCATCAGTAGAGCATTACTCTGTAATCTCAGGCGGTCTCAGGGAAAGGTATTTTCCTCCCCTGAGATGATGTGCATGGTCACATGTCCTAGACATATGTCTAGTCACACGCCATAGTTTCAGAAAGTAAAAGGAGAGCTAGTAATCTGCCCTTAGTTAGCATGGCCACTGTCAGAAGACTGGGGAGGAAAAGAGAAACAAGGTATACAAAGAATACAAAGCCGGCAATTATCTAGAAGTATGTGTTTGTAGATTGTCATTAACAAACATTTCTAAAGATGTGTTGGTTTTTATTTTAAAGATATGGGTAACGGTCCCATTTAATACTGCAGCATACAAAGTCATTTCAGACAATTGTGCTCTTCCAACCTTGTGGTAAAAGCTCAGTAAAGGCTCTTTTCTGTTCTAACGTGACTGCGCTTCGTGCACAAGGCCTGGTCCATAAGGACATTTCTCAATGAAATTGATGTAGAGGAATCTGAGTGGCCTGCACAGAGCCCTGACATCAACCCAATTCACATCTTTGGGATAAATTGGATTGTGTGCAACTCTTCTCGTCTAAGATGATTACCTGACCTCAAAAATAAAAGGGCACAAATTCCCGCAGACACACATCTTATGGGAAATCCGAGAGAAATAGAAGTTGTTAAAGGAGAACTATGGTGTCAGTGCTTTTCCCCATAGTTCTCCTTAGGGTCACAGGAGGACACAAACTAGCGTCCTCCCGTGACCCAAAGCTCAGTATACCGTGAGCTTCAGCTCTTGGTATACTGAGACCGCCACAGCCGGGACAGATCCTGACATTACTGTCGAGATCCACCCAGTGTGATTGACAGCTGGCTCTGCCTATCTAGAGGCAGAGCCAGCTGTTCCCGCCCCCTCTCCCATCCGTTCTGCCAGTCAGCGCTGGAGGATGGGAGGGGGGGAATCCCTGCAGGGAGCCGTGAGTGACAGTTGCGGCTCTCTGCAGGGACATGATCGAGACGTGAGCGAGCGACGGTATGTGTTCACTCACTTCCCAATCTATTGAGCCGACGTGTGACAGTTTAATTGTCCCATGTTGGCTAGAACTATGAGGAGGAGTGAAAATCACTCAACTCATAGTTCTCCTTTAAAAAGAAAAGCAGGGTAACTGCATATTAAAGCCTATAGTTTTGAAATAGAATGTAATGTTCAGGGGTCCACTGCCTTTGCATCATAAAGTTTAAAAGAAATAGATTGCAGACCAGCTCTGTTTACAACGTCCATAAAATGGTGGTTTAGCAATGGTTGGAGGGGCCCCATGCCCTTATTGCACCTTTGTAACACTTACAATAAAGCAGAGTGCTCTGGGTAAAGAAGTTATGTAACAAGCAGCTTCCACATGACAGAGCTGCTAATGGTGAACACAGACATGTTCACATGCATCCCTTGCTCTTGATGATATTAAATCTTAGATCAGATCACATGAACAAGCACAGGGGGTGCATGAGGGATCTTTTCCTACATCAGACACCAGTCTGATGTATCTTGATGTTATCTTTTGTAGGTTTATAAAATCCCCACTACCACTGCAAGAACTTTTGGGTGCTAAGGGCAGGGGCTTCTCTATTAGAAAAAGAAGGTATAGAAATTACTCAAAGGAACACAGTTCTCAAAAAATCTATAGTTTTCACTCCTGCTGTCCCACTTATAATCACATGGTTTTAAATATTGACACCACTACATATGTTTTTTTTTTTTTTTTCATTTAATGTGTCAGTCCTCCTTTAAAGTGTATGTATAGACAAAACTTATCTTTTAATTTGTGTTGATTAGAGTATTGTGGTTATAACCCCTATATTTTTCTCTGTATCCTGTTTGCTTCCAATCACTAAGATGCAACAGGAGGTGAGTGTAAATCTCTACAATGTGATGTAGGTTTCCCCTCAGTCACTTTACACTGGAACAGGTGCCCCTATTGGGAAATTTCCCCTCAGCCCCTGTTCTGGTGGCAAAGAAAATGTTGGATGTTCTCTCATCTTCAATCCTAGTACCAATGGTCACATGGACAATGAGAGAGAGAGAGAGAGAGAAAGAGAGAGAGAGAGAGTAAAAATCCCTAATGGGGACACTGACATCAATAAAAACCTGACAGGCACTCTAATCCTTTCGTACTCTATCCACAACTAAAAAAAAGCTATACATACAATTTAGGAACACAAAAGTCTAGCTTTATGTAGTCAAGGCATGGAAACCTTTTGCTATTAACGGGAAGAAACAAAATGGCTTACAGTATATATATATATTTAAGCAAAATACGTATCAAAACATAACCACATCTGTTTAGGAAAGAAACTACGCTGGTTTAGACTGGTGGACTGAGTAGGCAAATGACAATACAGAACCACCCAGAGAGAAAATCTGCAAGCCATATTCCTATGCAGTGTAGAATTCCAAACCACAACCCATAGATTCATTTAATTGGTGTCAGAGAAAAAAACTGCAAGCCATATTCATATACAGTGTAGAATTCCAAACCACAACCCATAGATTCATTTAATTGGTGGTAGCAAAAAAACACAGTAATTTTAGATAATAAAAATGTCCCAGCACTCTAAAAATAGCAACCTGCTATTATGGCACTGCAGAGATAGGCTGCTTTAACCATCTGGGACATTAAAAAAAACATTTAAAGCAAAATGTAAAGACATAAACACAATTTAAATATGTTTCCCAGTAAATAGGTAGAAAGCCAGTTATATTTTCTCTTTTTGCAACAATGTTTCTTAGTTTATTTGAAGGGAATTTATCAGGAATATAACATTTTGGAATGTCCCTCGGCATCCTCACGTCTAAGGCAGGGCTATGTGTTCACATCAGCGGGCCTCTGACTGCCGGAGACGAGTAGAGAAGAGGCTGGAGGCACCAGACTTGGAGTCAGCAGGAGTGAGGACCAAATACAATTGCTTTAAGAATCCCCCTAGACAAAAATGAGCAGTTAACCTCTGAGCACCCCCACTGCAGGGGGACAGCGTTGTCACCAGGCCGGGGGTGTCACCCGGTGACCACATCATTACGTATACATGTGACATCATTACACATACGTGTAATGACGTCACATGCAGTTCACTGCCGGTGACATCTTGCTAATGGACACCTGCAAAGCGAGGAGGGGATGTTCATCCAGTGGGATAAGGTATGCCACCGGGTCCCCACCTCTTTCGTGCAGAATGGGTGACACCAAAATGACAGTGCTTGTCAGTACTTCCCTTCTGATGGTGTCACCCAGTGCGGGCCAGACCCCCCGCACCCACCTTGTGATTCCTCTGCAAGGGAACCCGCCAGATTTTAACTCCCCCCACATGCACACCTTTTTCTCCCCTCTAATTGTTACTTACATTAAAAAAACCTACACTAAAAGCCTTTTTTATTTTCCTAAATCTGTGGAAAACTTGTCAAGTCCTGAATCTTCTATCTTTTTCACTGTAGAACAGGCGGGTCCTTCTCTGGGTGTCCACATCACTCCCTGGGTAGTGTTGTGCAATGGCGGGACCGCTCATGCTCAAGAATACTGCACAGTGTGGTTACGTAACAAATATGTGACCAGTCGGTGCAGGCACTGGATCACCAGTCCTCACTCCTGGAATCAGTACTGGCAAGGAATACAGACACCGTAGTTAGGTGAGTCCAAGGGGAGCTTCAGAAGGTTTTGTTTTAAGCTGGAAGGGAATGGGAAGGTGAAGAGCTTTCCCAGGAGATGGACTATTTTGACATGTAGTCAGTGACAGCAGCAGGATGATTTAGCTATTGTAACATCTGAGTCCGGATGTGCGGTGTTTGTTAGAACTTTAAAAGCAAACCCTTCTTGCTGCTCTATAAATGACTGTATGCTTAGTTCTTCCTTATTGAACTTTATTGTTACTGACTTGGTTCTTTAAAATGAAAGCAATGGTGAGCATTGCTTCCACTCCATGAATGTGGTAACCACATATTTAAAGAGACATGGTCCTGTTGATTTTGATTCATGTTCAATAAATTATTATTGAGGGCATATAATTTCTATATTCTGAACTACAGAGTAAAAATCAATTAAAAATATAATTAAAAATATATATCAGTGGCTAGAGTTCCTATGGGCATGACAGTAGCATAGAATGTCCTCAAGTGTTGGCTTAAATGTACACAAATATCAACACTGCTCCACAAGCTGCCAACTTTATGAACACAAATATTAATGCTATTTAAATTCCATACTGTATTTGTACGCAATAAGCTTAAATTTCTTACATTTCCAATTTCCAAATCTCGCTAAACTTATTTTCCTTCTACCTTTCAAAACTGAGTGTTCCCCTTTTAATGACATTGGGCTCATTTTAAAGCTTAATTCCAGTTTGGGAAAATGTTTTATTCCCCACGGTTCCTGAATATAAAAGAGCAGCTCCAGCTGCTATATTCACCTCCTCAGCTGTTCCATGTAGACTCACCAATCCAGCAATGCAGTGCTGGTCCTCCTCTGAGTTGAATGACACCCAGCATCATTTAACCTACTTCCTGAGCTCTGTGAATTCAGGGCATCAAGAGCTGACCATCCTTCCTCCTTAAGCTTTTAGAAGAATACTGCAGAGAGAGGCACCACATAATTAAGTGGCACTACTCTCTGCAGCATTTAGGATCTGCCGATCACCAGAAGGGTGAGAAGGGCAAAGAGAAACTGTGAGGTCACCGGTTTCAGGCTAAACACATCTGGAAAACACTACGTTAACACTTTTTTGTAAAAGGTGTACAGATTGCTCCAAGTAGGGTGGGGAGCTAGAAGGAGGGGAAGGATTCCGAGCCTGGAGTTGGGTAATTCATTTTCTCATTGTTAAGGGTGTGGTTTACTTTAAATGCTATAAGCAATTGAATGGCAAAATAGTAAAATGACAGGACTAGCTGGAAGGAAGCGCTGGGCTTTGTATAGCTCAAAAGAACCCAGTAGAGTAACATGGACTGCATTCAGTGAAGCATGTTATGGTCTGAGTCATAAAACATTCATTAGGCTGGATGTCTGCCTCTAGATAATTCACTGTAATTTGTTTGCCAAGCCAGAGATGGAGGAATTTAAACACTGGTGTTATTTATAGGTATCTTTAAATGAGCAAACAAGAAATATGTTGACATTGTATACAGGTAGCTTCAAATTAATTTTCTCTTATTTGTACTCTTTAAAAGGAGAAAGCTAATTTGAAGAATTGTTGATATCATTCTTTAATGGCTCTACAAATGTGATTGTGACCATAAATACATTTTAGCTCTATAGTTATTGTGTTAGTCTCCTAGATATTATAATTTGAGGTTGGATTGCTTGCATTTCAGCTAGGTTGGCCAGATAAAAAAAGTAAAAAACCAATAGCGCCAGAGGTGACCACTCCACTGAAGAGGTAAACATGCAGGAGTTCTACAGGTCGCTGCCCACATCAGTCAGGGAGACTGTGATAACCAAGGAAAAAACAAAAACAAGGGGCACCTTTCCTAGTGTAGATACATTTTTATTAGCAAAACGGCAAAAGTAGGATAATACTCACAAAAGAGTAGATGACAATGAGCCTTCGAAAACAAAGGTTGATCCTCATTTTAGCAAAGAGCAAAACAGAGCATGTGAGAGCTGCACAGATAGTGTTCCTGTGTGCCAGCAAAGTATGCCTCAGTTGAAGCGTTTCCGGGGCCATGCCCCTTCCTCAGACACACAGGAACACTATCTGTGCAGCTCTCACATGTTGTGTTTTGCTCTTTGCTAAAAGGGGCATAAGTAAATACTGCAAATGTATTGTAATGTAATGGAATGTCAAGTAATCGTATTGTACGTATTGTATTTGTTTTGTCTTAAAATTATATGTTAATAAAAACTAAATATTTAAAAAAAAAAAAGAACCATAAAGAGAAATATTAGCTGAGTACTTCCCAAGAAGTGATTGGTTCAATCAGTTTTGCTGGGCCTCTGAGATATTGGATTTTCTAAGGCATTATTGCACCACATGAGAAATGATTCTCAACTGTAATATCATTGGCAGTCCAACGATTGTTAGAGTTCTACTTACTTTAGTGCTAAATTTAGCACTGCAGCTAAAGTGTTTTGGAACTTAGCTTGCTGATTTGATGAAAGCAACATTATACATACATGGGTAAAACTCTTACTATTGAGAGATCTGCCCATGCTTCTTTACAATGGTGTAACATCTTGAACCACAATAACCTTTATCCTTGATATGTGCAATGACACAGTTTGGAAATACTCCCCGTGACATAA
The DNA here is from genome assembly GCF_000935625.1 of Nanorana parkeri. Taxonomy (NCBI): domain Eukaryota; kingdom Metazoa; phylum Chordata; class Amphibia; order Anura; family Dicroglossidae; genus Nanorana; species Nanorana parkeri. Next base: position 235,777 of record NW_017308141.1, on the reverse strand, counting down.
GAAATAGGTATGAGCACAGGTTCAAACCGAACCCGGCATTAATCTGAGCTCCTCCACAGAAGATACATGAGTCTCCCCCTCAATCAGTTGCGAGTTGGGGCAATTTCTGCCACCAGCTGACCATGTAATTTACCTTATATGGCCACATGGTCATATTAGGTAAATATAATTTTGAAAATATAGTTATGTAGCCACATATAGTGATATAATGTAACTGCAACCCGCCCCTATTCTTATGGGAATTGGGCTGATTGGCAGGCAGCTGAAGGAGTTTCCTCCAGGATTTGTAGGAGCTCCTTCCTGCGTTTGGAGGAGCTCAGGTTCGTTCTGGTTTGGCTACCTTTACATACTCCAGGTGCTGCAATTGACGTTGGGCTTGTTTATCTAAGCATTTATCCAAGTTTTTTTGTTTTTTTTTTCATTTTTAAAACTGAAAATGAACCTGAAAAGTGAAGGTACATGGAACATCTAAAAAATGTTAATTGTGCCTAAGCAGTAACCTAATAATGTACTTCCTCTAAAAAAAGAAGCACTTCATTGTATGATAGTATCCATAGACAATCCTGTGTCTACTGCCTTGTAGCTGTATGTTTGTTGTGTGAAAAAACACTGCTGCTTGCGACTGCTATTTCATTTCATTTTGAGTGACGTCGCTACTGTCATACGTGCTGGAGAGAAATCTGGATTTAGGGACCAGCAGCATATGCATTTCCATGTTTCTACTTCATTCATTCTGTATATCTGTACTTCTTCCACCTCTCCTGCTACTTGTTGATTATTCCCCCACCAGTCATTGGATTACCAGTCATCAGGGGGGCAGTTCTGAAATGAGGGAGCACAGCACAGCAAAGTCCAGTTCCTCTACCAAGGTGGAGCCCTAGTGCAGAAAAAGGCATGGTAAGTCAGTAACAAGTAAAATATCAGCTGCAGTTAGCCTACAGGCAATACTGGTGATTAGTCCCATATATGAATAGATATCAATACACCCGTGTTTCATTATGCCGGGGAGATTAATGAGCTCTGCAATTACTCTAATATGAATAATAAATGTCTAAACAACTGAGAGATGAAAGGTAAGTTGCTTCTTCTGTAAAAAAAAAAAAAAAAAGAATAATTTGATCTACTATTAAAGCCCAACTCCAGGCTGAATTTTATTTTATAAAAATGTCCCCCAGCCAGTGTTAAAAAAGCAGCTCAGGCTGTGATACACATTTTCAGTCTAGAGATGTCCTCACAGTACCACAGTACCACTCAACCACAAAAGATTGAGGACACCACTGTGAGTGCAAGGTGTCATGGGTTTAAATATTTGAGGGTGGACCAAAAGTTGGGCTACAACTTGTTGATCATTCTAAAAGGTATGCACAAGATTTTGATGTATATGATTAGGTTAATTTACAACAGAAATAATCAGAAAAACAGCAGTATATAACAAAGCAACTATCAGGAATTCAAATTGTATTCTCATTCCCCTGTGTTTTCCTGAGCTACTGCAGATAAAATCCCACCAACCCTGATCACAAGTGTGAAGAGCCGCTTGCACACTTTGTATAGGAGAGAAAAAGTTATTTTGGTATTAGAATTTCTGGCATCAGATTTTCAATCTATTTTATATTCTTCAAATAATCATTTAAATGTGCTTTTACATACAACTGCTGCATGTCCGTCAAATCTGCAAGCTTGTTGTTTCTATAAATACTGACCTGTTTGAATATTTATGTAGCCAGAGCTCATGTATTTGTGTATCCATTATGGGATTCATGGGGATAAAACAGCAGCCTATGCGGGGAGAGTGTTTAGGTCTTAGATAATTTTCTCTGCTTGCTTCCCAGTATGTATATGTAACCTGTAAAAGAACGAACACATGCTCTGGGCTGCCATATGGAAAAATCATTAATGCAGGCACAGAGGAATGTTTTCTCAGAAACATTACCCACTTCTATGTTATGCTGAGATGCCTTTATAGCAAAGTTTTTACCAAGTCATGCTGCGATAAACCATCTGTCTTGAAAAACTCACGACGGGATACCTGTTCCAACCTAGACTGCTCTGATGTAAATACCCCATTGTGCTTGCCTGAAATTAAAAAATAAAAATGGCGGGACAGACCATTGCAGACTAAAAAGGTGATGTGTTTCATATTAATGCTATTTTCTTCCATTGTGTTCAATCTACTCTGTTCAATTCTCTTTTCTAAATATCCTTATAAACACATTTTGGCTTCTTCGTGAGATTTTGATTTTCATGACATTTTTTCCTAAGGCTCTCTAAACTGTCAGTGATTATAAGTGTAACGAGGGATTCAATTATCAAATTGAAAGATTGGCTGTAATAACATATTTCTAGTGCCTTGTTCATGCCTGTGTATGCTATACTGGAAATGTGTCCAGGAAAGATTAATGGTGTAAAATGCACGGAGTTTGATTGCTAAGCAAGTGATGATAGAGTACGCATTTGAGGCTTTGGAACTAAATGAATGATAAGATGCAGTTACTGATCATGTGCAATAGAGAATATTGTAGATAGCAGTGCCCTAACTATCAAATTTCAACTGTAAGTAAACAGCTAAACAAACAGACGGAATACATATATGGGAGCTGTTTTACCCGCTACAGGATTTGTGTTTCAGTCCATCCAGAACTGAGATGTATGCAGCTTTGCCACCAAACACAACCCTGTCTGGCAGGGAAGGGGGTCTAGTCTTTTTCTGCTGTAGTTCCACTTTCAATTACAGGCCTCCTCCCCACTCCTATCCTGGACATTGAAAAGAGAAGCAGCACATGGATTAACTAATCTCTTTCGCACTCTGCTCTCTATTCTTATCAGGATGGACCTTGCATTGCAACACACATGAATGGCTCCTTGTACAGCTTCTCCCTCCCTATCGCTGAGCTTTGCTGTAAAGTAGACTGCAGAGGCTGATACCAGGTCAAATATAGGTACTTACACTGCTTGCATCTAAAAATCAATTTGAAAAATAGATATAATGTATAGCCCATTTTTGTTTTTGTTTTTAATGAAGTAGAGAGGGATTAGAACACCTTTCAAGCTAGATAGACAGATTCACTTTCTCTGTTTTCCCATCACAGTGATTGCCAGAAGATAGAAAGTGTTGGGAAAGCCCACATTTTCTAGTTGTCACCACAAAAGGAGGTGAGGCTACGTATTATATTGCTGCTTTAGCGACATCTAGATAAAGAGGGAAATCTCTTCACTTTATAGATATTACCTCTAACTTCCTCTTTCTTCTCCAGGACAGGAAGTGAAGGTAAATCTTTCCAAAGGGACAGAGACAACAAAAAAATAAACTGACATGGGTTTTATCCCTTTCCTACTCTATCCAAAACTAAAAAAATAAAGTATCGGCTATACATTACCTTTACGCTGGCCACATATATTACAGTCCCAGTGTACAATCTTCCAACACCTATGTGATTGTACAATCAGATTGTAATATTTGTTGGTAGCTTAAATGACTCCAAATGTTAAAGATTTCTATGCTCAGTGTAATTATGCATATAATACACTGCCTGGCCCCCCAAAAAATACAAAGCACGCATTCACCAGTCCACAGAAAAGATGTCCTTGAGCTGGAAAGAGTTCAGCGGAGGGCAACCAAGCTCATTAAGGGAATGGATGACCAGAGCTATGAGACAAGGCTACTAAATGTAAATATGTTCTCTTTGGAAGTAAGGAGATTAAGGGGGGACATGATTTTCATGTATAAAATGTTGAATGGCGACAGCAACATTAGCAACAAACTCTTTACGTTCAACCCCATAACAAAGACTAGAGGCCACCACCTAAAATTGGTGGAGAAAGAATTTCAGCACAAGGGGCACAGGGGGTTCTTCTCAGTTAGAGCAGTTAGGGTCTGGAACTCGCTGCCACATGCAGTGATTTCAGCTAAGAATGTGGAATCATTCAAGAAGCTCTTGGACAATTTCCTTAGAGGCCATAATATACAGGGGTACAGGTACTCCTAAGAACAAGATCACACATGGACTCATACACACACACATACCAGCAGAACCATACATGCAGACACGCAATAGGTTGGACTTGATGGGCTTATGTCTTTATTCAACCTCAAATACTATTCAACTAGTCTCTGTGACATTGTTTCGATAAGCTTATACAATGTCACAACATTTATTTTTGTCTAGCGCTAGATGCAGGCAGACATACTTTTCTGAGCTCTTTTCAGGTTTCCTGTGGACAAAGCAAGGGAGATCTCACATGTTTCTCCTTACCTAAAAGTACTGCAAACTTCTTGGGAATTCTGTTATAAATCTAGACAATGGTGAAAGGGAACATAGGGAATTTAAGATACGTTAAGAAAGTAAGGTAAAGGTGTCAGGATAGAAATGCAGAAGTTGCCATTGCTGACTTGTTTTGATGGTACAGTGTTCCTTATTGGAAATGCACTTGTTTGTTCCAGATCTCTGACTCAGCATGTGGTAGCACACAAAGAGTTGTGATGATGGCCTGAGGGCTTAGTCACACTAGATGCAGTGCTTTCCCGCCCGATTTTGGAGGGAACGCACTGCCTCGCATTGCGGCCGGCTCACTTTTTTAGTGGGGTAGGAGGGGGCGTGACGGGCCATTCAAGTGAATGGCGCCGTAGACACACCCTCCGGCCGCAATGCGATCCGCCACACGGAATCGCAATGCACATTGTGCCTGCAGTCCGAACCTGTGCGGTGCAATCAAAATGCTACAAGCACTATTTTGATCGTATCGCACAGGGTCGGACCGCAGGCACAATGAGTCTTGCGATCCCGTGCGGCGGATTGCATTGCAGCCGGAGGGCATGGCTACGGCGCAATTCACTTGAATGGCCCCCCACGCCCCCTCCTACCCCACTAAAAAGTGAGCCAGCCGCAATGCGAGGCAGTGAGTTCCGGCCAAAATCGGGCCGGAACGCACTGCATCTAGTTTGACTGAGCCCTTAAAGCACCGATGACAATGGCTGCCACCATTTTGTATTCTGGAAAGCCACTTTTAAAGTGTATGTTAGTGCAGAATAATAACAACATCATTTTTCTCCTCAACACAACACATTTCCCCATGTTTATTCTCTTAACAAACCCTGCAAGTACAGAAAAATCCATGTTGATCTGCTAGAAATGCACTGTAGCTCCTTATTTCCTGTAAGCGTTGTTATGAAGGCTACCAGAAAATAAACGGTTTTGTTTAATAAATCCAGGTGCCATTGCTTAATGGCAGTTTGTTAACTGTTAAAGCCACTTTTTGAAGTCTATCATTTCTACAATACGTCTGTAGAGTCACCACTCTTTTATGAATACCTCATGATTTTGGATTACAATTTTAGTGGCAGCATACTGCTTTCTATTCAGTTACTACAAGACCGCATAGTTGCAGTAAACAACGTGTCCACAACTATAAAAGCTAGTGTTTATCATCACACAGCAGACCTGTCCAGATGGGGAGTCATTAACATACTCTGGCCAGCAGCCAATAGGTGCAGACACATGAAAACAAGGCAGGTGACGTTGAGCAAAACTAGTGGGATAGAGCCTTAATACCACTGATATGATAGGAAACAAGTTTAAAGCTAAACATCAGCCCAAAAATAAAAGAATAAAAATGAATATCCCATTAAATGACAAAATAACAAAGCCAGGTTTTGCTGCAGCAAGTACCTTAAATCCAGAGTTTCACTACACAGTACATTTTTCCTTTCGCTAGATGTCCTAACTCTGATGGTGAACATCATTCCACCAATTTCCTCTGAACCCAGATCACCCTGGACCCTCCCTAGACTGTGATTGGACAGTGAAAGAGAAGCAGCACAATGATGTGTTCATCTCTCTTTCACTCTGCTTTCTCTTTACAATGAACTTCAAATAAATGAACATTTTGCTATCCTAAAATGATTCTGGTGTGCTGGTGACATTTCTATATTTTGCTGATATTTGCATTGCCATCCGCAGTCACTGCGAGCACCCACTCCATTACAAGGGACTTTCGGTAAGGAGTGCAGCAAGGCAAAGAAAAGCATCTATTGTCCTTCATACCCCCCACTTCCTGATATAAAATACTCCACTCTTCCTAGGTGTGTACTTGCCTACCACCTGGGGCTGTGGCTCACTACAGTGTTCAAATTCTTTGGGGGAAATCATTCCTTTGGCTATGCCTGCCTAGATGCCCATAGTGTTTTTTGGGACCATCTAAATGTGTATTAGGCCTTGGAAGATGGTCCCAAAAATGCAATGCTATGCTGGCACATAGAAGATTTACCACAAAGGATGCAAGCCTTTTACAGCTGTAGAATAGATATAAGTATGCATCTGGGTTGGTTGGATACTTTAGGTCTGGGAAGGGTGACAAAAAAGAGTCATTGCACTTTGAAAGTGCACATATTTAAATCTAAATTTAAATACAAAAACAGATATATCCTTTTTGGTTGTGCTAATCAATTAACCCACGATCTGAAGCATTCCTTGTTGATAGACATATCTATGTAGATAAATCACTGTTTCTAGATTTTTAGACTAATTAGTTATCTTTGAGCTGTTGGCTGTCATGAGACCCATTAGGAACACACACATATAATCACATACATGTAATCTAAACATCATAATTAAGTAAATTAAGTATTTTGCAGCAGTTTTAAGCCTGTTAAAATTCCAGCATTAGCAAATTGTCTTTATAATAATTGTGGGTTCTACTAACAAATGTAAAATTCTGAATAACACACAGACTTGGTACCTATGGCATAAGCCTGTTGTGTCCCAGTCACATATTTTACCTAAAGATTAAGGTGCGATTAACCTCATCCCCTCACTTCTCCTGCTGTTTCTCCTTACATGAATCATTAATGAGATGTAATCTGAGTGATAATCCATTGGCCACCCAAGGTCTCTGAACCATTACACATCACCTCATAATCCTTTCCAGCCAGAAATATTGTGCTAGCTGTAAAATGTCGCTGTTATAGTCTTAACTTTTGTGGCAGCTAAAAGCTGTGTGTTTATAGATGCTGTTTTGTGAGATGCTACGGAAATGGATAAGTGATTTGCCATTAGGTGCCTACTATGAAGTTGATATATATGTGACACAGTGGTATTGATTGGCTGTGTGGCAGTGATTTATAGTTCAGCTCTAAACACAGAGGTCAACTGGTGACTGAGTAAGCTTGTTGCCGAGAATTTATGAGACACTCCAATAGAGGTTAATCAAGGGAAGATCCTGCTTTTTAATTGTCTATGTATGATTTCATATTCCTGCAGGTCACCTTTCCAGGAACATTTTGAGAAATCAACATTTGAGCCACTTCTTAAACTCAAAGACATAAAAAAACACTAACAAGCTTAATTTATAAGGCAGTGCAAGGAGCTGTGACTGCCATACACCTTGGTAACCAATCAAAAATCACCCATATTTTCAAACTAAATCTAAAAAATCCCCAAAGGATATCTGTTCTTCTAAAACATATTAGTTATTTTAAAATTGTTGGAAAGCTGCTGAAGAAACGACGATTACTAATTTGGTGCTGGATACATGGTTGAGACTTCCTTGCTTTATTAGAAACAACAGAAACAGGTAGAGACAGGAAATTATATAGAAACCATGTACAGTAGTTGCACTAGAAAGAACAATACATTATAACAAATATTTCAGATGACACTAATGCTTGGTCGTATAACTAGGAACCAACAGTAAAATGCATGACAATGGTTGTTGCAACTAGGTCTATAAAAAACTTATTTTTATTGCACACCTTGGAACAAAAAATATGTCAAAGAAGGAACCAGGACTGTTGAGTAGTTAAAACCCTATATCAAACATTCCTCTTTCAAAACTCCAGCAAATGGTCTCCTCAGTTCCCAGATGTTTACAGAGTGTTGTTAAAAGAAGAGGGGAGGCTATACCATGGTTAACATGGCCCTGTACCAACTTTTTGGAGACATGTTGCCGCCATCAATTTAAATTTTTTTTTTCTTAAAATGGTACATTTTCTAAGTTTAAACATTTGATATGTTTTCTATTTTCTATTGTGAATAAAATATGGGTTTATGAGATTTGCAAATCATTGCATTCTGTTTTATGTAGATTTTACACAGCGTCCCAACTTTTTTGGAATTGGGATTGTAGAGGAAAAAAAGGCTTGCCTATGAATATACTTTAATATGTAGGGGACTTAGATTGCATGCTTGACAAGGACCCAGGCTTGTGTGTTTAAATGTGGCTCCAAGCTCTGCCTCTATTATGGTGCTGCCTGATTATGGGGCGTTGCAATATTGTATTCTTTAGTTTTAATTCACTGACGATCCTAAGCTTTACCCACTCTCTGTAATTTTTACTATGCCTGGACTGACAATCCAAATGTCATAACATAGGCTTAAAACAGTGGTGAATTCTCAAGCCTTTCCAAGCAGCTTAGCACTGCTCAGGCCCATGTACATGTAATAGCAAACAATCACAGCACCCCTTATACTCTAGAACCTCAGCCAGGTTTTTATTAGTAGCTATTAACCTATATGATATATTTGCAATCACTTCCTGCCCAAGAGACACATCAGGAATTAAGTTGGAAATTGCACCAAAGTGGAGAAAACACCTTTAAATGTTGTCACTAGTATATGTGTGCCTATTGAAAAATGCCCCCTCTGTTCCTGTTCTGTTGACACTCTTAAATGTCCCGGTGACAGTTGTCACCAGGTTTATCTCCCTAGTGGAGACAGAGGCAGCAATAAAAATTCAACAGATGTTCTACATTTTCCCTATTCTATCCAAAACTAGAAAACAAATTACTATAGTGATACTTAAAGACATGGGTGCGTAACAGAGCTTCATAAACATTAGACATGCAGTCGTGTGTGGGCTGGTGTGCTTTATAGGCTAGGGTGGTTTTCTATCCCTGGTCCAGCACTATTTTTTAGCAGTATACGGTTGGCAATGGCAGTATTTTCAGGAGGCAGTTGTCTGCAATTCTAAAAAGAGATGTTAGCTCCAAGTCGTATGTTTTATTGCCTATGTCAAGTAGAGTGAATTGAAAACAGGTGTAAGGTCAGTGCGCTGGCATAGATTCAGGCTGTAAATTAGTGAGCACATCCAGAGATCTGTGCTTCCTGATGTAGTTCTCTCTACAAAAGAAAATCTGGAGAGGCGTGTAAAATCGTAATAGAACAAATGAGGCATTGTGTGTCTATAGGAAAGGTACATTGTATCTTGTTTGTATTAGCAATCTTATAAATTTCAGTGCTGTGTTTATCTAGAATGGAGAAGATTAACAGTGGGGCACAAAGAGAATTGAATGTGGAAACAAAAGAGATAGTAACCGTAAAAACACCTACAGGAAAACTATCATGTATATTGTCTTTTATTTTATGCTATTAAAAGAGATATTCAACACACACTGAAGAATACAACTGAATCTGACCCCACTTTGTTCATAGAAATTCACAGTGTCTGCAGGTCATATCATAGTACCAAATTTTACCAGCAGGTGTTGCCACGCTCAGACTTTTCAACTTTTGGCCAGGTAAATACTGAGAACAGACAAAAGTAAACATGTTTGTTTTTTGTGTGTATCTGTTTTCAGTCCGTTGTTTTGTTTTTCAATCTGTTGTATATCTTACTTTTTTCATCATATTAAACTTAGGAAAAGGAAAAATGTATACAGTATTAGCACATTGCTATACAAATATATTCATATTTACATAATAATACACACAAAAAATTAGCTTTAGGGTAACGTTACTATATGGTAATAGATTACCTCAAAAACTTGAAGGATCATGACAATTTAATAACACAAAGCTCCTATGCATCAGGCAGCCAAAACTCTGCTAAAGTAAAGGCAGGTATGTTTTACAAGCAATAAATGTTGTTTCAGTTGTTTGGCCCATATTGGAGTTGGCACATACTCCAGTACTGAAAAGCAAGAAATGTAGGTACCTGAGTTAGTTTTCCAATTGGTTCCAATGTCCCTGTGGCGCTCCTTGGATATCAAGTTTAGGCTGTATGTGAGGCCGTGACATCTCTCCATGCCAAATTAAAGTGATATTTTTTTTTTTTTAAATAACATTTTTTTTATTTTCAAGGAAGGCAGAAATACAGTACATCTGTAATACAGGGTTACATTGTATGGGTACAGAAGGTGTGGACATAACATACCATGCCTGGGATCGTAAAACCAGGGTATCATTAGAGAGCACTTCTAGATCCCTAGGGGACTAGAATGATAGGTGGTGAGCCACATACAGTGCATGTCATGAGGTAGCCTTTCCATTAATAAACTTAACAACTCTAATATACATGATAAGCGTAATAAACGCCGCCTATTAGACTTATCCTTCGCTCCATATTACGGTGTCACCAAGGTAAGGCCGAATAGCGAAACGCCACCTTAGTGAGACATCAAAACATGCATTCATGAAATCAATAAATCGGATAACTTGATGGGGGAAGGAGAGAATGTGCAACAACGGTCCATTCTCCCACCCCCCCCACGCCGACACCCACTCAATGATGATATCAGGGTTATGTGTGTTATCGTATGATGTTAGGTCTAAAAGAATTTCAAAGATGCAGTGACTGTGTGCCCAAAATGATCTGTGTCATATGATATCACCCGATGAGAGCAAACACGATTAATAGCAGATTAATAGCAGAAATAGTATCTCAGGGACTGTATGGTGTGGTAGTCCCCACGGGCAGAGTGGCTTTTGCCATTGGGTGTTACGTATTATGATAGCAACTTCGTATCTAAGTGTCTTATCAAGTTTCCAGTTGACGGGGTTGTCTTATCAAGTAGACGAAACGTTGAGAATTCGAAGGGCAAGAGCAGGTTTTCCTTTTCGGTGGGAGAGAAGGCAAAATTCATGTAGGGGAGCCACCTGTCATATAATTTGGTTACCCCTGACTCATTTTGCAAGTTCAGAGAAGCATCTAGCCTGTCTAGGTGGAAAAGGTGTAGTAAGTCGTCTTGCAATCTCTTGACAGTGGGAGGGAGAGATGATATCCACTCCCGTAGGATACATCTCCTTGCCACCAGTAAAGAGAGGCTTATCCACTGCTTAGCTGAGCGGCTGAGGCCTCTATAATCGTTTAGGGAGGAGTCCCAGTGATTAAACAAAAATAAGAGGGTCTCCACTTGGAGACTCTGTCCTGTTACCAAAGGGATAAAGGTCGCTACTTCGACCCAGAAAGATTGAATCTGAGGGCAACTCCACAAACAGTGAAAAAGGGAAGCTGCCCACATTTTGCACTTGGGGCAATGGTCTAGATAGGGAGCTTCCCGTGATTGTTTGAATTTGATTTGGAAAGCGTAATAGGCCCTGTGTATAATTTTAAATTGCGTCTCCCTCCATTGTTCGTTAGGCATTAATTTGCACAGTGAACGATACCCCTGCAATATTATTTCAACAATGCCGTCTACCGGAATGTCCTTCTCCCATTTAACTAGGTTCGAGTTGGAAAGGGGGGGGGGCAGGGCTGCTTGGCGCAGTTGTGGATACAAGAGGGATATGGAATTTGTGTCAGTCGAAAGAATCCTATCTATTGGAGTTGTGAGTAGTAGATTAGAGATGTTGGGGTTTAGTTTTTTTAAATGGGCAGTAGTTTGCATATAATGCAGGAAGTCTTTCTCTGGGATCCCGTAAAGAGACTGAAGTTCAGCGGAGGTCAGAAATCTATTAAGGGAAGTGTGTAAAAAATTGGTAAAATGCGAGATCCCTTTGATGTCCCACCGGGCGAATACCTCGTACTCCTCTCCTTGGGGAAAGGAGGGGTTGCCTTTAAGCGGTAAATGCTTGGTCAAGTAAGGGTTCAGTTTTAACAACTTGCATGTCTCCCTCCAAGCGATAATAGTGTCCCGTAAGAGTATATTAGAGCGGATGTGGGATGGTAGGGATGAAAAGGGGCAGTGAAGGAGGGACGGTAGTTTCAGGGCATGTACCATGTCGGATTCCAATAAAAAATTGGAGTATCGCGACGCGGAGCAAACCCAATCTACAGAGTGCCGTAATAGGCAGCTCAGATTGTACAGTCTAATATTTGGAAAGGCCATGCCTCCTTCATCTCTGGACAGGTTGAGTTTCTTTAGGGATATTCTCGCCTTCTTCCCTTGCCAAATGAAATACAGGAAAGCCTTGTTGAGAGCAGTTACATCTTTATGTTTCAGTAGAATAGGGAGTGTCTGTAAGGGATACAGAAGCCTAGCAAAGGGGATCATTTTGACGAGATGAATTCTGCCAAACAATGACAAGGGTAGGTCTTTGTAGGTAAGTAATTATTTCTGTATTTTTTGGAAGAGGGGTGGGTAATTTAAGTTATAGAGGGATGACAGTGTTTTGCCTATGTGTAATCCAAGATATGTGATAGTGTGTGTGGCAACCTTAAATGTGTGTAGCTGTGAGAGGGAGAGGGAGGCTAGTGAGGTGAGTGGAAGGACTTCTGTTTTGGATATGTTTATGGTGAGACCGGAGAACTTCTGGAAGTGAGTAAAAGCGTCTTGGATTGCGGGGATATCTCGAGATGGGTTAGAGGAGAATACAATTATGTCATCCGCGAATAACATAATCTTAAGTTGCTGTGTTTTGAAGGGGATTCCTGAAATATGAGAGGTATTTTGGAAGTGCAGAGATAACGGTTCAAGGGCAATATTGAACAGTTAGGGAGATAAAGGGCATCCCTGTCTGGTGCCCTTAGCTAACGGAAAGCTAGGGGAAATGAAGCCCGGGGTGAACACACGGGCACAGGGGGAGGCATATAGGGTTTGAATAAAAGTCCGGAAAGTGCCAGCGAAAACCCCATTGTCTCCAGGACCCTTAGCAGCCATGAGGACTGTATGTTATCGAAAGCCTTCTCGGCATCAATCGAGATCAATGCCAGAGAAGTATTCGGGTGGTGCTTCGCATATTCTAGTGTTGCCAATATCTTGCGGACATTTGCGACCGCTGAACGTCCTTTTACAAAGCCAACTTGGGCCGGGGAAATCAAGTGTGGCAGAATTTTGGCTAAGCGGTCCGCAATTATCTTGGAAAGTAACTTGGCGTCAGTATTTATGAGAGATATCGGGCGGTAAGAGTCCGGGAGAGTAGGGTCCTGTCCTTCTTGGGTATATGTAAACTTCCAGTAATGTAGAAGTCATCTGGTCTTGCAAGAGTTTGTAGAACTTGTAAGTGTATCCATCAGGACCAGGTGATTTACCAGTGGCTGCGGACTTAATAGCATGTGTAATTTCCTCCTGTGTTATGTCTGCGTTAAGACATGAAAGATCGTCTTCTGAAATTGTCAGGAGGGCCGTTGAGGACAGAAAGGCATCACCTAGGGTAGCATCAGTCGGGGATGGGGAGTATAATTTGGCATACAATTCCTGCAGAGTATCATTAATACTTTTGGGATCAGTGACAAGAGTACCCGCCTTTGATCGTAGGGAGGAGATGTGGGATTTGAAAGACCTAGGTTTAGTCAAGGTAGCCATTAGTTTGCTTGCCTTGTTCCATACTTTATGAAAGTGTAAATTTGACTGGGCCTTGTAGAATGCCTGTTTTTGGGCAGACCACAGCTCAAATTCCTGTTTGGCTTTCTTCCAAGCAGTGCTGTTTCCCGGTGAGGGGGTGTAATGAGAATGTTAGCTGGGCTTGACGAAGGGAGAAGCTAGCCTTATGGAACTGGGCCTTGGTGTGTCTTTTCTTGGCACCTACATAGGACATGATTCTGCCCCTGAGAACTACCTTCGCGGTCTCCCAGAGAAGATTTGGGTTGGTAGCATGTTGGTCATGAAACGACAGAAATTTGTGCCAGGCTTCCGACAAGAAAGACTTAAAGGAGGGATCCTTGTACCAATGAGAGGGGAAGCACCACAGAAATGCATCACCCTTAGGAAGGGAGGAATGTAGCTGGAGGAATATGGGGGCATGGTCTGATATGGCAATGGGTAGCAAACGGGCCTCTCCAACCAGAGCGTCCACAAAGTCCGACGCCAGAAAATAGTCTATCCTGGCGAACGACTTATGCACGTCTGAGAAGTGAGTATATTCCTTTTCCAGTGGGTTACGCACCCTCCATACATCAACTAGGTCTAACGTTGATGACATTTGGGATAGATTCGTAGGTTGGGTGGGAGGTGTATCTGACTGGTGCCTAGACATTCCCGATCTATCCTCGTTTGTCACCATTACTGCATTAAAATCTCCTCCCAGGAGCTTGTGGGGGTTGGTGTCCCGGAGGATCCATGTAGTGATCTCCTGGAAGAATGTAGCCGTAGGTGAGTTAGGGAAATAAAAGTTATATATGGAGAATATTTTGTTGTGGATTTTGATTTTTACCAACAGCTTACGACCCTCGGGGTCTGTGTCGGTATGCAATATGGTATAATTGAGAGATTTGTGAAACAAGATGGCTACTCATGCTTTCCTGCCTACTGCTGGGGAGCTTACAACCTCCCCCACCCACAGTTTACGTAAACGGGTTACATCTTGTTGAGGGAGATGCGTCTCCTGTAGGAGGACTATGTCAGGTTTGAATTTGTTAAGGTGTCTAAGCACCATCATGTGTAGCGGGTGAGCGGAGGCCGTTAACATTCCAGAAGATCACTCGGATATCTTGGGACATAGGGGCATGTAGGTGAACAGAGAAGGAACACACATTTCTATCAGTAAAGTTACACAAACAAAAATATCTGACACAATTTTTGGTAGAAAAATACAAATAACTAGCAGAGAAGGATTTGGTGGCATCTGATCATATGGGCATCTGGGATACTTTACAAGGAGCATATGAGAGGAGCAAAGGGGGGTCACCCTCGTGGGGTAGAGGGCGCCGCCCGAGATCAGCTATGAAATTTAGGGTCAATAATTGTATGGCCAACGAGGCCCAACATTGTGTAGTAGTAGAACAAGAAAAATAAAATAAAAAACAAAAACCGTGAACAGTCAGTACGTGACTTCGCTTTCTTCCTAGAGAGCGTGGCAGAGCTTGGGTGGGTGCTCCGCTGAACCAGGGCATACATCTGTAACCCTCAGGCCCAGCCTAGGCATCTGAAGTGCAGTTAGGAAAAACACCCAGCCGGTGAAAAGCATGGACAAAAATTGACAAAATAGAATAAATCAAACGTAAAATCAAATCTGGGCATGCGAGACATAACCGTAGAGCTAACCAAAGGTGAGTCTATGTCTTTCTTGGGGGGCGATAATAGAGCAATGACCGTGAAGCATAGAAACGCGTTATTACTCACAGTTACCCCGATCTGGTTTCCCGGTGATGTGATGGCTCGCGAGTCCATTCAACAGCTAACGGGCCTAGTCGAACAATAACCAAGGACCCTGGTGAGGTGGTAGGAATCCTGCAAAAAGGGCAGGTGAGCGCGCACTGGAGGCCTCCAGCATAGAGTAGAGCGTGTGTACGCGGTCAGGGCGAATCCGATGGAGTCATGGGGAGACGGGTCGCTGGTCTTCTCGCAGGAGTGGCCGGGCGTTGGGGCCTAGGAGATGTTGATTCCGGAGCGGTCGATGCTCTGTTGGCCATGTGATCCAGGAAGGCGATTGCCTCATCAGGGTCTTAAAAGGAGCGCTGGATGCCATCCGGAGACTGAAAACGGAGATTGGCTGGGTAAGCTAAGGTGAACCGGACCTTCCGATGGTATAGAAGGGAGCAAGCTTTACCGAACGCCTTCCGCTTCTTAGTTACCTCAGCCGAGTAGTCAGCAAAGATGAGGAGACGGTTGTCATCCAGTTGTAGGCCCTTCCTGGATATGAAGGCTTGGAGGACGGCTAGGCGGTCGTTGTAATCCAAGAAGCGTACAATGACCGGTCGAGGTGTTTTTCGGTCAGGGGTATTAGGACCCACCCTGTGAGCTCGCTCCACTTTGCAGGGGGCGGGAAGGCCCAACAGGTCTGGAATGTTGTGTGCGCATATAGTTGGCAACATAGAGGGGTGATAGGATTCCGGGAGGCCGATAATCCGCAGATTGTTCCGCCGGGAACGATTTTCCAAATCCTCAACACGATCCAAAAGGTGTTGAATGTGTCGTTGAGCAGAATTGATTTGCGAGGAGGAGGACTCGGTACCCTTTTCTAAGAGCCCAATACGGTGTTCTGCTTCTGAGATTCTCTGGGCCTGATTCAGTAAGTCGTGTCTCAAGGATTGTATACCTTTGGCGACCGCTTTGTGTACTACATCCTGGATGGTAGGTTTTAGCAGCTTCGCCACTTCAGCCGCTATCAGGCCATGTTCGGATAGTGCCGGCATGTCCTCATCTGAGGAAGTGCTGATGTCCTGTCTCCCAGAGGCGTCGGCCATCTTGGAGAGTGGCGGACTCTTGCCGCGATTTGGGGTGGCTTTACCACGGGGCGTAGAGCGTCGCTTCGCCAAGAATTTATCCATGTGGATCGGCACACAAAGAGGTAAACTGGTCCAGAAAGTTGTGGGAAGTTTTCGGCGTGCTGGTGTATGATTTTATATCGAGTGTAGCCCTGGGCGCGCGGGAGCTCAAATCTCTGCTGCCGCTACATCAGGCGCCGGAACCGGAAGTCGGGCAATTAAAGTGATATTAAAGTCAAAAGGATTTTAAGCTATTTCAAATGCTGATAAATTTACTCACAATGAATGCTGCTTCTTGATGTTTAATAGTTTTAGTTTCCTGCAGAAACAGCTGGTCCCCTGAGCACTGGCTCTGATATGTTGTTTTAAAGTGACTCCTTTCTCAAGCAGAGTGCTATGCAGTCACCCTTGTGTGTGCTAGTAAGCTGTGCATGTCTCCACAAACACACAGTTCATACCAAGATATGTCCCATCACACTTCTGGCCGTAAACAAACCCGTAAGTCAGGTGGGTGCTGTAGTGACCGCAGATGCCTGCGCCAGTAACATGAAATCGATGTCACTTGCACTCCAATTTCATACCAAGCCAATTCCTTTAATGACTATAGTAGTGTCACAATCATAGAGACGTTTCAGAACCAAGCTTTATGTTTGCCTGAAGAAGGAACCACTTGTTTCCGAAACATTGCTATGATTGTGACACTACTATAGTCATTATGAAATTGGAACGCAAGTGATTTTTCATCGATTCCACAAACACACAGACACAGGAAATCAAGCTACTTCCCACCGCACTTCTCCCCTCTCCTCCCTTCTCCAAGCTAGTAGATGAACAGTTTCTGGAATCTGCTCTGTCCTTTGTGATCTTGTACTGGACAGAAAGTTCAGGGTAGCTGAGCAGAGAGACTTGAAAGCAGCTGTTCAGAAACATGATGATTGTAAGTGTTTGAGCAAAAATGTAAAGCAATGCTTTGCTGGGCAATGTATATTTGTTTCATCTAGATTTATTATTAAAAAAAGATTGAGAGTTTAATACTACTTAAGGCCATTCCCTCAAATTGTTGTATTTGGCCACACAAATGATGTCTTTCAGCTATTCATTACCATTTCAAGTGATAATGGTAGGGTTCATGTTTAGAGGTAGGGGTTGAGGTTAAATTTATGGATAGGCTGAGGTTAAGAACAAACTTTTGGCATTAGATCCAGGGTAAGGTTAGGTTTAGAGTTACCATTTCAGGTTAAAGGGTTAAGTTATCTTGGAAAGTTTGATAAATTGTAGCCCTGCTGAATTTTTTTGTGACCCTTCAAAATGCAGTTCTTAATCCTAGGGTCCCAATAAAATCAGCGGGAATCTGAGCCAGCCTCCAAAAAGTGTGTATTACAAAGCATCAAATAATGAAAGATTGTGCAAAATAGTTTGCTGTAGCCTATATTTACCATTTGCCCCCATCTGCCAGGGACAGTCCCCTTTTTGAAAGCTCTATCCCTGGAAAATGAGCGTCCCTGTAGATGTCTTCGGCTGTCTGGTGCTGGAAGATGGATGCAATGCCATGACATCCTGGGTCCCGTCATCATGACTGCCCTTTTGTTTTGTAATTTGCGGCACTGCCATTTATACTGCAGCTGATTCAGACCTCAGCCGCAGTATCTGTGTACACAGAGCTGAAGAGAGCCCCCCTAAGCTCCTCCTTGGCTCTAGTGCAAGTGGAGGATGTCCCCGCTCACTGTGCCCTGCCACTGTTTCTAAGGACTAGTATGTTTTCTTCTGGGGGTCTGCACTTGGGAGGTGGGGAAGTCTGTATTGGGGTTATTATCTGTACCAGAAGGGATTTGCGGGTGATTTTGGGGTTGATATCTTTAGTGGGGGTGATTTGGAGGGGTGAGATCTGTGCTGGGGGTGGTTTGGGGGGGGGGGGA
>NW_017308141.1:207284-217434 GCF_000935625.1 Nanorana parkeri | reverse complement strand
AGATCTGTGCTGGGGGTGGTTTGGGGGGGGTGAGATCTGTACGGGGGTGATTTGGGGGGTGAGATCCATACTAGGGGAGGGGGGTTAGATTAAAAAAATTTGTACCAGAGATAGTTGGATAGAAGTGTGAGATCTGGTGACACAAGAAGTCAAGCTAAGGGTATTCAGACAACAGCAGGAGCAGACATAAAGTGGAAACATCCTGAACTACTTACTAATTAACTGTACCCCAGGAGGCTCCCACAACACGTTTGCGAAGCCAAACAGCCAACAATATTACTGAAATACTGATTCTGCTTGGAACATTCAAATGAACAAAATTCAGGATCACATTTAGGGTATAGATCAAGGGATTCAGTTAAGGTTAATTTAATGTTATAGAGTTATATGATTTGCTGCACCCAAAGCTACAATGCCGACTTTTGTGTGTCAAAAACTAATGCAGCAGACATTTCCAGTCTGCTAGTTGAATCAATATATGTCATTTAAAGGTAGCTATCAGTAAAGTGAGCATATTCTCTCACAGCTTGATTCTGCACATCATTGTTTAGTGTTGCCACGTACCATTAACAGCAATGATGAAGAACACCAATGGTACAAGACACTTATCTTGGGAGATAGCAATGAGGAAGAAGATAATTTTATGCAGACATGACAAAGGTGCAAAATTAGGAAATACACAACAATAAAACACATCCTGCATAATGCACATTAAGCTGCATCAAAGACAGATTTATTCTGCTTAGGCTTGCTTTAAAGATTATATAGCTCTGGACACGTATCCCATTGCCTTGGGTGTTATATATTTTATAAGTTAATGAACAGTGAAAATATTGTTTGCAAAGTTCAGAAACACTATGCCACTGTACTGCCATTACACCACCTCATTAAACCACAGCTATAGGTTACTGACAGTATAAACAAGTATAAAGTACAGTTACTATGTCATGCACAAGCCTCATAAAGAGAGTTTCAGCAACAAAGGCCATGCTGTCAATCCATAAAGCAGTAGGGAGGACCAGCTGTGGCCAGGTGCAAACTGACAAGCTACAGGTGTGTGAATGAGCAGTGGTAATGCTGACATTTTTTCATCCCACTGTAATGCAAGCAGGCAAAGCCTACATGAGTGGCAACTCTACATTGAAATCAAGAGTGGTGCAGCATTGCCACACAATCACAGAAAGAGGCATTGGGTGAACTTCACTATTCACTAGTAGGATCAACAGGCATTTTTGGGACTTTGAGAGGGACTAATAGCAATCAGTAAGTGCAGTTGCACTTATAATTAAGTGCTGCAGATCATATTTTTAATAGGAGGCCATAGTTCTTCTTTAAGTAAGTGTATTACGTTATAATATTTTCATGAACATTAAACCGAACTGAACTGTTTGTGTCTATACATTTGCTTCATGTGCAGAGCCAAACTTAGAATGTACATTGGAGGATTCAATAGGCCACAGAAAAAGTGTAAAAACTTGCATATTACTTGAGCCACAGAGAGCCTTTTGACTTTACCCAGCAGCCCCTGTACCCAGGGGCTGCTTACCTTTAACTCGGCTTCTAGAGTCATCCCCTAGTGGTCAAAGGGGACCAGACACTAAAACAAAAATGTAGACACAAATTGAAATGATGTCTCTGGTGCTACCTGCTCTTGCTTTGTTGCCCTGGACAAATGCCTGCATGAAATATGGCCCTATGCTTATCGTGTCTTGGATATAGGATAGGTCCAATTTAAACTTTTTATTACTTTTCATTATCTAAATCAATAAGTATCATTATTTCAAAAAAGGATTTAAATCAAGGATTCCGAAGAAGCACATAGTCCAATTTTTATTCTGCTCCCCATATGTTCGTCAAAGTGCCCTGTTAGTGATTCAAATGCTAATCAGATATTGTTGCAAGGCTATTGGAGTCAAGCAAAGATTTTCTTTGTGCAATCACCCATTTGCTAAAACATTACTGATGCATGCCGGTGAAAAGAGAAAAAATACCCATTATTCTTGGATCTTTGGGTAGCATAATTACCTAAAATAAAAATGATTGGTCTAGTAATACACACAAAGGGAAAAAAAGCAAAGTAATTGATGGTTTGAGGGATACAATACAACACATGTAGTCTTCTCTTATAAATACACAGTTTGCCAAAGAAAAGCCATTAATTTTCATGATTCCTCCTACCATGTGACAGGAAAGTAATAGCTCAAACGGCATCTGATGAAATCTAATGTCTTGGTATCATCTTTTTTCCTCATCGATTGCTTTAGGAACTATCTGCTTTGATTTATGAGGGGACCAACAAGTGAGATCAGAGGACAAATCTGCAGGAAAGCAACAAGCCAAAGATGGCTGGAGCTACATTAAGAAGCCTGGATAACACAGGATGCTGATCCGGATTTATCTATTGCTATCTTTTATCACACAGCCTTTTGTAGGTAAAAGTTTCTGACTGAAAAGATTAAAGAATCTGTGCTTATAGGAAAACATACATTTGTTACAAGCAGAATTTCACTGCTGTTAAAAACTAAAATAAAGGTATACAATGATACAGATGCTTTAATGGTACATGTAATATTGCATATACCATCAAAGGCTTAGTCTGCTAAAAACAGATATTTAATATATTGTTTATTGGTAGAAACACCTTGCATCTTCTTGCATCTTAGTATCTGAGGTTTCGATAGGGATGATGCAATCAGGAATATACTTCACTTCAGGAGTCTCCTGAATATATGTGTGGTGTTCTTTCTGATTTACACACAACAAGCAGTCCATTTAGTCATGATTCATGAATTGTATAAATCCTTGCAGATAGGAGAAATCTGCGTGCATATATACAGCAGTATCAAAACATTTGCAATTTGATGGGGGAAGGTCCAAGACCTAGTGCCTCACTTAGATAGATCTAAAACCTGGAGCTCATAGGTAATGGTAGAAACCAGTGGCTAACGTTATCCATCAATATCCAATGAAAAGTGAAATATGAGTTTTGAGTTGACTAAAGCTGGCCATATAGCATTACAATTTGTTTGTGTAGTCTCTGTCCACTTATTGTTATCTGATCTGTCTTGAGATAAGCCTCTTGTTAGCCCCTGTACAATAGAACTCAGCCTGAACTTTAAACTTGTGAGGCGATTAAAAGGAGATGCTTTTGATGTACAAAATGTTTAGTGGAGATGGCAATATCAGCAAAAAAACGTTTTACTGTAAACTCCCTAAAAAATACTACAGACCACCACCTAAAATTGGTGGAGAAAAGATTTAACCACAAAGGGTGCAGGAGCTTCTTTTCAGTTAGAAAGTTTACATTTTGGAACTCTCTTTGGCAAGCAGTGGTATCAGCAGAGAGTATTGAATCATTCAAAAATCATTTAGATACCTTCCTCAGATACCATAACATACAGGGGTACTAGTACTCTTAAAAACTAGACCACACAGGGACTCATTTACACACAAACAGACACAGACCCACAAAGGTTGAACTTGATGAACCTGTGTCTTTATTCAACCTCAAATACTATGTAACTTTGTAACTATGTAACTCAGAGAGGGAGAGGCAGCATTAGGGGCCAATCCGGGTTTGCTGCATTCAGGGAGATAGTGGACCTTATCACTCAGCTGCTGCTCCTCCGTTGACTATATGCCATTGTATACACGGGTAGATTTGTTGTTCAAAATTTTGTTGGTTAACATTCAATTTTGGAATAATTGGAGTTTCCAGAACAAATACCACATTCACTGTTAGCATTTCATTTGATTGAGAAAAATTCCAATATGCTCCTTCCAATTTTTTCATCACTGCGGTCAAAATTGATCATCAATTTGACCCAATCAACTATTAGAAAGTCAAAGGAATGTTTAAAAAAATCAATTTTATCTGTTCAAAATCCTTTCAGTGTATACCCTACTTTAATCTTCTGACCTGGTGGCATGGTGACCAAACTGTATTGCTTCATTTCAGTAGTTTGTCAAAACTTGACCTAGACAATACAAACATTTCACCCTTAGACACAACAGAATGTCAGAGGAAATCTCTCTAAAGTGAGGAAAATGCTTCCTTAGACATTTGTCACCAGAAGTGTACCCATCGGAAGATTCCCCCTCTATTTCTGTACTGGAAACAGATACAAAGTTTGGATTTTCCTTCATTTAAGTCCTTTTAAGAACGGTCAACAGAACAAATAGAGAACAAGAGTGAATCTCCCTAATGCAGAGACAAGCACATATAAACACCTGATGGGGTTCTTTCCTTTCCCCACTCTATGAAAAGCTAAAAAATTGAATAAAATAAACTTTAATCATTTGTGAATGTCAATGTATGGATAGTAAGCCATTGCTTTTAAAGTAATGTAATAACTCACACAAAAAACTGTCAAGCAATATACATTTTAGGTGTAGTTCTTTCACTTTTTTGACTGTTATCCATGTAAAGAGGAAAATGTGTCTCTGGATAAATAACAGACAGAGGAAACCTGTCAAGAAAACTGAAGACAGTAAATTGAGAGTTGACCTACCCAGAGGTGATGCTTTAGTATTCAGAATCCAAAGCAATGAGGAAGAATTACACAGGATGTGGTTTATGCAGCTTTTTGAAAATGCCTTACTGGTGAAGTCCAAATTTTAAGCCAGACGTTCTTATCCACTAGACCCTGTATTTCTGAGTCATAAAATACAAAATATGTTGGTTACGTATCACAATTACAACACAGACCACTTCATTATCAAAGAAAACTGTTACTTAAACATTTGCACAATTAGTAAATATTGGAACAGATAGCATTAATCAACATATGGCCCATACACCGTATTCTTTGCTGCCTTGGTTTCCTCTAATGAGATTCTTCCTTTTTCTTCTTCATCTTGGTATAACTACTCAGAATTGAACTAATGAGAGTGGGAACATAAAGTGCACAAACAGGAGAAAGTCTATGTTGCTTCAGAGGAAAGCACAGACTATTGTGCCAAAAGTTAGCTTTTAAAATGCCTGTTGTATTTCATGTCTAAGAAACAGACATGCAGACACAGATTTAGAGATAGATAGAAAGATAGATAGATAGATAGATAGATAGATAGATAGATAGATAGATAGATAGATAGATAGATAGATGCTAAATTCCTAAGCTGCCTCTGAAAATAAATGCAAATCATCTCCCCTGGGCAAATTTTCCATTCTTGTCTGAGACAGCTGCCAACAAATTAGTAAGTTGGTGAGTGAGTACTGATCTGCACATCTGTTTCCAGAGACAACTTAACTGGAACAAATCTTGAAATTCGATACAGTGTGTGCAACTGTGAAAGAAACAGTAGCAGGCTTATATGATAAAGTCAGATGTAAGAATGGGGTTTGTGCATACTGGAAATTAAGAATAACCCAAATCTAACATCCGAAAGCCCAGCTCCCCCCAAACAAATCTGTATGTTCACCTTTTTTTCAGGTCACTTTGATTTGACCCTGGTAGGTAATAAGTTCTCTACACTCTCCAGGCTCTGGCAGCGTGCAGAGCCTGAATTACACAGCATGATATGATGATGTGGTGCCAATTTCTGCAGCATTCCTTTGTACGTCTAGTTTGGGGGGGCATAGCCATGACATCCTAGGCTTATAGAAAAGGGATCAACACTGGGTATCATTAGTCTCAAATTAAGACTACCACTAAAGCCTTGATCAAGTCTTTGGGTAACAGCTATGAAGCAGGGGTTAGTATAGAAGTGAAAGATCAATTTTTACTTTTTTTGAGAAAGATAAATAGGTAAACTGCCACTGCTGACCTTTCCGTATGAAATTGCTGGTTGTTTGGCTATCATGGTGAGCTTGACTTCAGGTTTGATATACTGACCAGAATTAACTATGCATATTAGGAGCTTGAATTCAGCCCTGTGATGTTTCACTTTAATTCCAGGTCTTGCCATTATTCATAGGAGTATGCTAGCCACAAATGTTAGGGGAATTTAGGTTAATCACTAAGAGATAGTGGTGAATGCAAAGTGTTAGTGTACTGCTAAGACCAGTTTAATAAATAGAGGTGGACTGTTAGCTTTGCAAGCCCAGAGACTCATGTACAGCAGCAAATTGCTGCATAATGTATTAGACAATATAAATGAATGGTCATATGATAATGGTGATATTTAGAAGTTTTAATATGCTTTAACTTTCTGTTGTGCAATTTAAAACTTTTTCTTATAACCCAGGGTCATCTTTGGCCCATCTGGCCAATATTATTTACAGATGTTAAATGGAAAGAAAAATGCTTCTTAACTGCAATTTTCAATAGTTCCCTACAGCAAATTTCATGGGCTCGTGCTGCCAGTCCAGCCCAAGAGCTGTTATATTTTTTTTTCCCAGGCATATTTACAATGTTTCTTTTTGTAAATTGAGTTCTGTTCGAATTTGCAAGTTCACATTTTCCCAGCATGGTTTTTTCATTCCATTTCAGCAAAACATTCCACTCTCCCTTGCTCCTGGAAATTGTTTTCTGGGCAGTTAATTTCTCTCACTTGTTGGCCCATCTGGATAACCTTTTAAACATAATGGTGATAAGAAGCGATCTTTGGATTCAGGTTGGCTGTAAAATATATAGCCTCATTTAGAGGATACAAAAAATGAACAAATTGCCTCTCTGTTCCCCTTCTACACTCAGAAACATACTGTTAATTTTGACAGTTATTTTCTGCTCTGAAAAAAAAATGTTGATACGAAAATGCGGTTGGGGATTTCTGTGTGTGCCAAAATAGGAAATAACATTTAGAGAAAAGGCACATTAGCAACTGAAACATATTTAGTACTATATAATGGAATATGTTTTATAAAATGTAAGCAGATATCAAGGCAAACATAAAAAAAAATAGTTATGCATTCATTAAAAATCATTAAATGTATATTTAAAATACAGCAGTTATAAATACTCAAATATTTTTCTACATTAAATACTTATAATCCCCTCTAGAGAAGATTATTATTATTATTATTATCAAGGATTTATATAGCGCCAACAGTTTGCGCAGCCCTTTACAATATAAGGAAGACATTACAATCACAATACAATTCAAGACAAGATGGTAAAGAGGGCCCTGCCCGTAAAGGCTTACAATCATAAAGGTTGTAAAAAAAGAGGATAAACACTTAAAGCAATCAGGACTTTTTTGTTTTGCTGTCAGTCTCACACTGTTAAGATGCCTACTGGAAGGGGCAACACAGAGGTGACCTCATCAATCTACTCCTCCTCCTCCTCCACTGACCTACTAGAAGGCTGAGGAGGAGACCTTGGCAAGCCATACATGGCTCAAATGTTGGCCGAGTCACCTGATTTAGCCAGCAGCACTCAGGTCGACAAGCTTCCGCTGAAGAATCAAATGAGCTGTGTGCATAAACAGCTATCAGATGCAGTCACTGTTTGATCATTCAGGCAGCTGTCAGGTAGAGAGCCCCCTATCTATGCTGTTTAGTGTGGATAAAAAACAATAGCATGTATGGCTATCTTAAATTGACACTAATCTCAGGAGTTAAATCTTAAAAATGCATTCAAGTACCTTAACTATTTCTAAAAAATTTAGCTTATGTGTGTATCACTCAGCTGTAGAGTCTCAAATCATCTCTGAATTCATACTGACTATCTTTCCTTCTGGAGGGCAGCTACTTTTCTTCCCCATTGTCCTTGTATATGTTTTAAATTAACCACCACTCATAACTAATCCCGTTTAGTTCATCCCGTAGAAATTAGTAAACTAAACATGAGATTGCAGTCCATCACAGGAGTGAGCTTGGAGCGGTGACTTCTTTACAACACACACCAGGACCATGGGGAACAAAAGCAGCCACCCTCCAGAAGGAAGGCCAGTGTCAGTACCAATTCAGAGATGATTTGAGGATCTACAGCCGAGTGATACACAAATACGATACATTTTTGTTAATAGTCCATTCCCCAGCCTTTCTAAAAAATTTAAAAAAATCAGCTTTGGCTACATTTCTCACATTGGTGCCATTCCTTAACTGCCTCCGGGCCGGCTGTAGTAGAAAAACGGCCGGCCCGGAGCTCTCTAGATCTGAGCGGGCGTCTTTAGACGTCCGCTCAGACACGCTCAGACACGAGCGGGAACACGACACGAGCGGGAAATTGCAGTTTTTTAAAAACAGGCAGCGATGCCTGTTGCTTCATCAGCTTCTTTTGGGGGGTCCTAGGTGACATTAGGGGTCTTGGAGACCCCTGATTTCTCCATAAAGAGGACCTCTCACATATTTTGCTATCACATAGGGGGGGTTTATTAGCCCCCCTTATGTGATAGCAAAAAAAAGAAAAAAAAATGTAAGTTCCCCCCCCCAAATTTAAATTTACACATAAAAAAGAATAAAAAAACAAAAAAAAATTTAAAGTCCCCACCCATAAATACACGCATGCAAACATGCGTCGGGGGCGCATACGTGCAAAAAAGACGATTGCGCCCATTACGCCGCACATGTTACATATCGCCGCGAACGTCCGAGTGAGAGCAATAAGTCTAGGGCCATCAATCACTGATAACACTAAACTGATGAGCGGTAAAAGCTTTTAAAGTGTCGCCTATGGCCAATTTTGGGTATGGTAGTTTTCTGCGATTTCGCGGGTGCGCGCAATTTTAAAGCTTGACATGTTTGGTGTCTATTTACCCGACGTGACCCGATCTTTTATATTTTACCAAAAAACTGGTTAATAATAAATGTTTCCGGGGGTGTGGCTTACGCTTTGGACAAGATGGCAGCGTAAACGCTTAGCTCCGACACCAAGCACGCCTCACTAGCCTCTTTTCACCCCATTACACCCAACATGGTAAAGATTGGGAAGCCTCTACCGCCCTCTCCGCCGCCAGAGCAAACGGGGACCCAGCCGATCAAGCAAATCCCAGATATTTTCCGGCCGAGATCGGAGGCCTCGGATCCGCGCTCCTCTAACATGGCGTCAACCTCCGCACATGTGGGCCAGCCAAGGCCCAAATCCGACCAGAGGCACCAACAGCAGGAAGACGAAGCCCTTTCCGCCTACCTGAAACAGTTACCAATGAAAGCGGAACTCTCATCGATTGCAGGAGACATCAAGATGTCGAACATCCGAGTACGAGGAGTACCGGAGACTGTGCCCGCCGAGGGTGTACACCTGGCCCTACAGTCAATATTCAACGGCCTCCTGGATCGCCCTCCGGATTCCCCGATAGACCTGGTCAGGGCGCATCCTGCTCTTCGCCCACGCCCGGCCCCAGATGGCCCACCACGGGACATAATCTGCTGTATGCAAAGCTTCCCACTCAAAGAGGAGATTCTACAAAGAGCGAGAACGAGAACTCCGATTCTCTACGAGGGCCACGAACTGCAGCTGTTTCAAGATCTCTCACCAAGCCAACCCACGACTCTGCATGTCGTTGCTCCGCGACGGCCTAACCCTATCCCTGAACCCAGAAGCTCGGGGATCTCATAGGGTAATGGCCGTTTGAGACCACCGACAGGCAGACAGGCAGTTGATACGGAGATTTCATTCTCTAGCCACATTCGCACAATGCCATATCTTCGTGGTGGGCGGGGGAGGGTGGGGGGCCCAACCTAGGGGCGGCCCCCCTTTCCCCCCATACCCGGGGACTCCCTCGTTTCCCCTCACCTCCATACCAACTATCAGTATACTAGACATGTACCATATATTCTGTAGCCTATCTCTGAACTCATTGATGCTCCAGCCCATCTTTACTCCCACGCATACCAGCTGCATTTTTTAGGTGAAATTTATCATAGACCAACCCGCGGGTGTGGGCTCAGCCGTAAAGCACATTTTGCTGGCGACTGACCACATACCCGCGGGTACCCACCGCTTCAATCGAGGTCCACTTGGTGTCGGACTTGTTCTTAGCTACTCTCACTAATATCCACCCCCTAGAGTGAGGTCACAGACATAAAGATACTGTTGATCCAATTCTTGCCTAGTGACCTCCTACTATACCCCAATAACAGACTGCCCTTTTTAGGTCTGGTTTCGCTAACGGCGTTACCTGGGGTCTTACTTCTCTCCTGCTTACCTACCCCCCCTAGTGATCTGTTGTGACTTTTTGTTCTCTTACTCTACCCCCTTTCTGTCCAACCTTCAATACACTTTTCCTACCTTCTCCTTCTTTCATCCCCTCTTACCCTCCCCCCCCC